>NW_008680273.1:1349-2793 GCF_000695815.1 Acanthisitta chloris | reverse complement strand
AGCTGTCGCCGCCCTGGTAGTAGGAGCCATAGCCCGAGGAGCCGCCGCCACCGCCCCCCGAGTTGGAGTGGCCTCCGTTGCTGTAGAACTGGCCTGGACAGAGAAAATGGCGTCAGCGATCCTGGGGGCAATGTTCCCACTGGGATTTGGGCCCCAGGGAGCTCTGGGGGTGGAGCTGTGTGCGAGGAGGAGGAGGAGGAGGAGGAATGAGCTGCCAGGGAGAGGCTGAGGGGGAGACGCCGCAGGTGTTACATCCATTGGCCCCCCTGGGTGTGCCGGAGCGACCCCCAGCCCTGCAGGGCCCCTGTGATTCCATCAGGACCCCCACGACTCCACGGGGACCTTCTGTGACTCCATCAGGACCCTAGTGACTCCACAGAGACTCTCAGTGACTCCATCAGGACCCCAGTGACTCCACAGAGACTCCCAGTGACTCCATGGGGACTCCCTGCAACTCCACCAGGACCCCCATGACTCCACCGGGACCTTCTGTGACTCTATCAGGACCCCAGCGACTCCACAGAGACTCTCAGTGACTCCATCAGGATCCCTGTGACTCCATGGGGACTCCCTGTGACTCCATCAGGACTCCCAGTGAGTCCACCAGGATTCCCATCCAGATCCAGCCCAGGTCCTGATGCCTGTCAGCCACTCCTAGGTGGCTCTCAAGTGTCTACAGGGATTCAAGGGCCCAAACTCCATCCAAGAGGAGTCGGGCAGGGACAGATGCTCTGGAATGAGGGAGAATCCCATTCCTGGAATGAGGAATGAGGCCACATCCCCATGGCAGGTCCAGCTGGATCCAAAGCAGCAACGATCTGACGGGAATTAAGATCTGGCTCCATGGTTTATCTTCCTGGAATCTGGGTTACTCCATCTGTGATCCAGAGCTAACCTGGTTTAATTCCATTTACTGAGGGTTCCACAGTCAAACTCTGAGTGATTCTCCTCCTGCCCAGCTCCTGCTCCTTGAGCTCCAGGGAGTTCTCAGCGCATGGAAAAGTGGGTGTATCCAAAACTAAATCTATTTTAGAGGACGAAAAGCCACCAGAGTCCAACTAAATCCCTGTGGGTGCAGGAAGGATCTGCCAACACCTCCCCCGAGCTGGGAGAGATGGGAAGAGCTTGGTTGAAATGAGCCAGAGTGTGAAATCCCATGAGCAAGGGAATCCCACAGGGAATCCCAGATTCCATGGCTGTTGGGAAGGGCTCCTCAAGACACCTTTGGTTTTGGCTTTTCGCTCTGGGCTCCGTTAATTTTGGAGTGTCACGGATCCTCCTCCACATCCCATTTTCCATCTGAGGCTTTTGTTCCTCTTCTGCAGGAAATCCCAGTTTCACTGCGTAGGAACGAGGCTCTGGCACGAACTGATCTCCAGGGCTGGAGCAAAACGTTGAACCAGAGTCACCTCGTGCCATCCTGGGGCAAAGCCCCTGAGTCCGG
>NW_008680273.1:0-1328 GCF_000695815.1 Acanthisitta chloris | reverse complement strand
ACGCTGCCGAGCCGAGCCGAGCTCTCCCACGCCAACACTCCTGATGCTCCATCTCATCCCAACACTCCGCATTTAGCTCCGGAGCTGCAGTGCTGTTTGGCACAGGATTAGCTGTGATTCTCCCCAAATCAGAGCCCCGGGATATAAATATCCTGCACACGAGGATTTACCGCGTGGGCGCTTGGAAAGGGCAGATTTTCCACCTGGGAGGAGAAGTGGGGGTGGGAGGGAAGCTAAGGATCATCTGTGGATCATCCGGGACAGGATGTGTCCCTGGATAAGGAGTCACTACCTCAGCCAGGGATTATCTTCACCACTGTTATCCGCAGAACCCCTTGGACTCGTTTGACTCTGGTGCTCCCTGGGTCAGAGCCTCCTCCTTTTCCCTCTCCTCCGGCTCCCTGCGGAATTCCCTCACGCCCTGCTGAGCCTCCAGCAGGGAAGGACTGCGCCAGCACCAACCCAGCAACAGCCAAAGGCAGGTCTGAAACCCAGGCCATGAGGGGAAGGGACCAAAGCACCCGGAATCTGATTTGTTCGGAGACTCAAGTCTCCACTGGCCAATTCCAAAGCTCCCCCAATCCCTGATTTTGGGGACATTTCCTTCTCCAGGTGATTTCAGCACTTTGAAGGTGATAGGCGGTGCTGGTTGGAGCTTTTCCGCCCTTTATCCTCGGCTCAAAGTCTGTTTCCATGGACTCCCTGGATTTCCCACTACCCCAAGTGCCTGGATGTTTATTGGATCAGGATGGGGAGCAGCTACAATTCCTCGGAGGGACACCAGCTGCCAGCCAGTCTCAGATCCGGCACGTTACAAAGGGTTCGGTTTGGCACACACAATTCCACAGACAAAACTCAACACTTCAGAAAATCAGGGAATTTCACATGCTTAAAGACTGGGCTGGACTAGATCTGTGTGGAAAAGTCTTCCCAAGATCAAGAGGAGTCTTACCCGTCAATGGGGTTTATTAAAAGGCTCAAGTTTTGTACAAAACCTGCTGCAAGTTAAGACAAAAGTTGACTAAAACGCTTCAGTTTTCCTTAAAAATCAAGGAATGCCTTCCATAAAAAAGCAAGGCCGGGTGCTGTGCCTGGAGGCCGACCGGAGCTGGCTCGGGAACGGTGCCACAGGCACAGGCCCACACGAGAAGGGAACGTCCACCCGAGGTCAAAGGCCAACGGACGCGGAGCAAAGCCAGCGGCGAGGCCCCGGGAGCGCAGGGACGCGGCACCGGCGCGCGGGGACCGGAGGTGGAGGGAAGTGGAGTGAGAGCTTGGATTTTTTGGGTGCAAGACTTTAGGATGCTCTAGGAAGCCCCAAAATCATG
>NW_008680272.1:15342-28653 GCF_000695815.1 Acanthisitta chloris | reverse complement strand
TCTGAGGCACAGGGTGCTCGCGGCGCCGGGCTCGGCTCCGCTCCCCACGGCCGGGCCTGCCGCAGCGCGGGGGGAAGTAAAGGGAAACATAATGATGTGCTTTCTAGTTGGGGCTCGCAATAAAAGACCCATCGTTTTCTCGATACGAGACGTGAGAAATAGCAGCACTGAGTCAGATCGGCGCTCTGCCACTGAGTGCTGGGCACTCGAGCCCCAGCAGTCAGCTCCGAGAAGCCGCTGAAGCTGCCCCAGAAGACTCCCCCCGTGACCTAGTGATCCCATGTCAGGCACTTCCAACAGCTGGAGTCTTTGTATTCAACAGCTCCCAAAGGATTTTTCCTAAAACCTTCAGTATTTTTGGTTTTGAACCATGTGAAATTTTTGTGCCTGCTACATCATGCAGCAAGCATCCAGCTTTCTTCTTCAGACAGCATTCAGTCATCTCCTTTTGTTTGCCAAGCTCTAAGTGGGGGGCAGAGAGAGATCACCTTCCTGCAGCTCTTTAATGCCCCAATATGCCATTTCCAGGCAATCCAAGTCTGAAAAAAAACACCACCACACAGGCTGCACATAGGAAGCACAGGCAACATTTCTGTCAGAACTGCAGACAGCTCAGAAAACCCTGGACACCTTCAACAAATACAACTACAAATTCAATGAGCAGCTTCCCTGTTGCTTTAGTCAGTCCCAAGATAGCTCCTACACTGGCACCAGCTTCCTAGACACCACAGCTGACATTAAAAAGGGCACCCTGCAAGCTAGCACACACACACGAACAATCAAACTCCCTCTGTAAAGCAGATGCAGTAAGACCAGCAGCCGTCCACAGCACACCAAGAAGCCATGAGATCCAGCCAGCCCTGCAGATATTGTTGCACCTGCTCTGAGGGGAACACTGGTGATCTGCTTTATCCAGCAAGGTCAATTTACTACAGTGAAGATATGACAGCAACAACAGCAATTTTGGAAAATCACTTTTCAAGGAATCAGGGTTTATTTGGTGCTTGTCTAGTGTTACCAAAATTAACAGGGACTGTCAAAGTCTCTGACCACATTAGCTTTCTGCCAATCTGTTTTTCTGCTTTTTATTTTACAGTCTCTGCTGTAGCATTTCCCTCCTGCAACCACGTGGTCCCAATAGTGATAATATCCCATCCTAAAATCCACACATAAAACAATCTCTTAAACTACTGTCTCTGAAAGGTTTCGGTTTTTTCCCTGTATCTCTTCTCCTAACCTTCAGGCTCTCCCTTTCACAACCATTACAAGAAGCAAATACACAGGTGAAAACATAAGAAATATAACCAGGAAGCACCAGAGCATCAAACATGAGATACACCAGTACTGCTCCACAGACAGCATAATCAATGTCCTTCCTCCCATAGCAAAACCCCCAAAATTCTTTGTTCCTGCATGTTCTTGTTCCAAATATCTACAGTTCATCACTTCATCCACCATGTGAGCTAACCCCCAGAAACCATGTGAATGAAACTAAACAATTGCTGTCTTAGAATGAACACACATGGTCAGCCAGTAAAGGACATTAGGGCAGAATTTGTCAGACAGCAACAACCTGAACCCCTCAATTCTTACCCCAAAGGAGACCTACAAAATCTTCCCAAAAGCCAAAGTTTGGCATTAAAACTTATAACCCCTGACACTAAAGCCCATGGATTTAACAGAGACATTGCCTCCCTAGCCTGTTACAGCCTCCCCACTGACCTCTCCCTTTGTCACCAGCACGAACAGCCTCTTCTCGCCAGTGGTCCATCGGAGAACCAGCAGCCTGTCAGTCACTGCTGCTCATCACACCCTTTTCCGCTTCAGAGGTGCTCCTTTATTTTCCTCAAGTGGTCCAATTGATTAATACAATTAGATTAAACTAAGAGCAATTGCATCTAACCTGTAGTTAGCTTGCATATTGCTGCTTTCTGTCAGATCTGATAAAGAGAGCCTGAGCCCAAAAGCTTGTTTGCTTTTTCTAGCTCTATCAGTTGATCTAATACAAGATATTACCTTTCCCCACAAACCTTGCTTCCCTAGGATCTTTAGACCATCACAGCTACAATACCACTCCTAGTCTTGCCTCCTTAAACCGATTCTTCCATATTCTCTTATCTATGAAGCAGAATATGATAAAATGTATTCCCTCCTGTATCAGTTCTTATATTGTTTTCATAAACGTAATATCCAAGTACCTTCCAGGACTGCATTAGCTGATCTGACTTACCATCTGTCACATGAAGGGTTTGGTTTACTTTTTCTTTTTCTCTCCCCAGGAAGAAAATGATGCATGGAGCAAAGCGTTTTGGTTTTGTGAGGGTTCTTTTCCCCTTTCCTCTAATCACATTGCTCTGTGTTTGTACCAGAGAAAATGAGGACAATGGTAGTTTCTGTGATAGACCTTATTTCCCAGGGAAGCTAATTTCAGAGTGTTGAGCCACCCGTAGAAAGAGTCTCCCGCACAAAGCAACATTTTACTATGTCATTCCCCACCTAAGAAAAGCTAATCTATATTCTTGACATTTGGGACAGAAACTTCCTAAGGAAAGAACAGCATTTTCCTTCCTCCAGAAAAAGCGTCTCAACCTGTGCTCCTCGGTATGCGACGTTCAAACAGATTGTTGCAGGTTATTAACATACAGGCCAGCGCTCTATACGGTTATAAATAGGAAAATCTGGAAACCAAAAAGAGTAACATGCCTTTTAATTGCACTGAGGCAGATTACCATAGGACAGCTTGGAAGGGAAGTGGTGGAGACAGACTAGTTCATGTAAAAAATAGAGAGAATTTACTTATGTGTAAGGAATCACACTGCTGTTCCTCAAAGAGGAACCCTGAGTGATCCCACGTGTCTAAAAAGGCAGTAGGTACAACATACGAGCTATGAAAGACAGAGACTGAGGTGAAGAGAGGAATCATCTGTGCTCAAGCACTGAGAGCAGAAATACCAGAAGACCTCGGGGAGACAGTAGACAGCAGATTTAATATGTTTTTGCAATGTGATATGGCAGCAAAAATCATGCAGTTAATTTAATTTGGGGTTGTAAAGGCAGAGACCTCTTCTCAGAGATACAGGCAACAGTCCCATTTTTTAATATAGCGGTGAGACCGCCGTTCGAAGTCATGTTTAGTTCTGGACAACGCGGAGCTAGCTAGATGTCAACAACTTGGAGGGAAATAAAAAAAAAAGAGAGGAACATAAAATGATAAAAAAGCTGGAAGGGATTACAGCATGTGTAGGTTGGCCAAATAACAACTGTGAAGAGCATCACGGGAATTACATGTGGGAACTTCAGGGGTGCAGAAGCACCAGGGAGCAAGAGAGACTGTTTAGGGTTGTCTGAGTGAGTATAAATGTAAATTAAATTAAGCAAAGGAAACATTAATCTGCAAGACTGCAAGACAGCATCCCAGAGGAGCTCCCATCACCTGATTCACACAAGACTATGGAGCAAAGCACACAAGAAACCACTTAAGAAACCCTGACTGTGGGAAGGGATTACATGAGGACAATATGCCTTTGGGACTGTTTAGCTGTCGACCGACTGGGACATCTGCAGGGCAATAGGTCTCGGCCCAGTACATGGTGGAAATTTCCTGTCTCCACACCATTGCTGGAGACACTTGTAGAGAAAATAACCATGTGGGTAACCACGGAGGGAGTCTCGTATTCAGAGGGGTTGGGAGGGATGTGTACTGTCAGAATTTTTCCCTTTTATCACTGTGATTTTCTTGAAATGTCACTGGCTCATCATCTGGAAAGAACAGCAGTGATGACATTCCTTGTGTATTAATATATGTTCCCTTGGATTGCACAAACCTTTGAGTACATGTCCTGGACAGCACTGACCTCTTCCAAGAAGTCTGTGGCATCCAGATAGAGCAGTTAATTGGAATGAAAAAAACTCAGAGGCTTTAGAATTCCTTAATTAGAGGTATGAGATCAAGATAGGATATAACATAGGAAAGCCAACTTGAGCTTGTACCCCTAACAGCTTTGCATCCCACAGTGCCATCATATATTCTGGCCTGTCATGCAGAACATATACCTGACAGTATAATATGTTGCTCCCAAGCAAGGGCTGATACACCATGTTGCTGCTCAGCTTGGATGTGCCACACACACATTGCTGGGGGTGGGGAGGAGTCAACCATACACAAAGCACACAAAGGTACAGTCCCCCGTAACTGTTGACTTTAAATTGCCTTTCTCTACATAGAAATGTTACAATGTTCAGAAAGGAAACCTTACTGCTTGTTTTTTCAAATGAAATACATGGCCTAACACGCACAAACGTACAGCTAATGTAAGCCTACCAACATTTGAGTATGGGATAGTCTTGTAAGGAACTGCTGAAGCATACGCTAAAATTAATTCATCACTCCCCTAGTTTATCATGAACCTCCAACTGTTTTGCTTGTGCTGTGCTTAATGGTCCATCTTTCTCAGGACAACATATGTTACAAACCTCTCTGTAATTTCATGCTCTTACCTTTCAGGCTGTACTTAAAGGGACAAAAAAAAAGAAAAGCAAGCATTTTCTCCTTTCTTTATAAATGTAGCTCTTGTCTAGGTACTAGGACAGGCACTGTCAGCTCTGAAAATTCAAGATTAATCAAGCAATTAAGAATTGATACCTAGTGACTTATCATGACTAGAAATGAGAGATGCTGCATTCATTTTAGCTCTGCAAGAACCCAAAATAGCTAACCTGATTTTTATGGACAGCAAGATTATTTTAAATCTTTTAGGGAGGAAAAAAAAAAGAGTTACAATTCCTTCTATTAAATTGGTTCCTTCAAAACCCCCACCTGCATCTTCCTGAGCAAAGTGCTGGTGTGTGCAGAGGGCCACGCCGGAGGAGCTGCTGTGCTTCAGATTCACACCCTGCCTTGACCTGAATGGGCCTGAAAGTGTGCAGAAATCCCGAGAGCAGAGGCCAAGATGAAGTTTTGCTTTCTCTTCCCCACGTGCTAGCACAGCGCTGCACTGCACTGCACTGCTTGAGTAAACAACCCAACCGAGCAGGAATTACATCACCTCAGAACTGTGGTTTCCTTTAAAAAGAATGGCAAGCATTTCCATTCACGTAATTATCAGCATTATCACCTCTCCTCGCACCTCCTTCTAACCGTTGTGATGGTAGGGACTTCCCTGCCTCCCTTCCTTGCCAGTGGAGAAAGCCTTTGCAACTCAGCTGCAGCCATTTGCTTCCCTCTGGACGAGCTCAGGAACTTCTTTGGTAAATCAGGAAGACTTTATGGGGTGGATGAGCAGCAACTCAGCACATTCCCTTCATAAACATTTATTTGGAGAATTACAGCATACATATTTGGACTTTGTATGGTGATTTGGCTCTGACAAGCTCTCCTTATTGCTAAAATGGTGGACGTCTCCATAAAAGAGAGGAGTGACTTCTCCTGCAGCTCTGCTACATCAGGAAACAGACCTCAGCCAGGCAGACATGAGCCTGATTGATACCTGCATGAGAAATCAAAAATGAAAAGCAAAGTGCTGCAGAAACTGGTGCTGGTGACTCAGGAAGCAACTTTTTTTTCCCTCCTAAACTTTAAGATGCTCAGCAGCTCCTACTTACCCAGCTAATGGCTCTTACCTCGACAACCTGATACAAATAAGAATATAGGAACCTGAATTCTGTTCCTAACTCCATCTCTGACCCCCTGAAATTTTGGAAAATTCATTTAAGCTCCCGAGTCTCCATTTTTTCCACGTATGAAGCTGAAATGACATCCCGAGCCTTGCAAGAACTTCTGAAACCTTTGATTTTAATGGCACGTGTCAGTGCCAGAAGCACCATTAGCAGCATTACAGTGCTAATTCTCTCACAAGGCAGGGAAGCTCACTGTGCTACATGTATTTTGGGTACAATTATTACCCCTGGAAATGCTCAGATATCATTGCACAAAATTGTAGGCAGACGAATCTTTCAGATGGGATAGAAAGCAGAGGCCCTGACTGGTTATTAAAAGACACAACGTTTTGAAGAAGCCCATATGTTAGCTTTTTCATGTTCACCCCGCTCCAATTTGGATAATTACGTTCTGACTCCTAAAAGCAGGGTGGCTGACCTGCCTGGCCCTACCAGCTGGATACCCAAATCTTCATGTGGCCCAGAGCGATACAACACAACCCACATATTTCAAAAAGCTGAAGGAAAAGAGGAGCTCCAGGAGAGGTTCATCGTCTAGTGAGGAGAAAGGCTCCCTCCCCCCCCCCCCCGCTGCCAAAACATTCCTTGCCTCAGAGGCTGACAGCTTGTCCTCCCGTGTCACTTCTCACAGGAACCTGTCTGGTATTGTCAAAGCACCATCATGCTTTGTCCCCAGGTGACTGTGTTGTCGCAGCACTGATGCTGTGAACCTTGAAGATCCACAGCTCGTAACACAGTCTGGCAGCTTACAGGCCTGGTTATTAATAGTGCAGGACCCAGTAACATACTAGTTACTAATAGTAACCTGCATTTCTATTTTATCATTAACAAAGAAAAACATTTCATCCCTGACAGCAAGTGGGGACTGCCTTCCTCCAGATTCAAGCAAGAGAAGACATTGAAGGTTCACATTCTCCTCTTCCCTCGGTGATCACTGGTGATCTCTGACCTTCTCCTTTTTTATTTATAAACTCTCAATGATACTTCACTGTGCATAGCAAATCCTGACCACCACAGAATCCCCACACATGGCAAGAGTGGTATCTCAGCCTTCATCAGCTTCCTGACACAGTAAAGAAGAAAAGCAGCATATGGTACAAAGGATTTTTTCACCATAGACACATAGTAAATTTTCCTGAACCCAAGATAAGATACCATTTCCAAACGGTGCAAGAAAGTGGTGACAGCTCCAAGCAACCCCTAACATCTGGCCAATTTTGCATTGCAGACGCCAGTCTGACCCAACAGTGGTGTCAGCAGCCACTCTCCTGTCCCTCACATGTGCCCCGTGCCAAGACTTGGCATCGGATGAAGCCATTGCTCCAGACTTCATGGATGCAAAGGAGGGGAAGCTCTCCTGTCCCCAGCTCTTCACAGGTGCTGGTGGCACCTGGGCCATGGCACAGAGCTGTGAGGAGTGCCAGAGTCACCAACCCCAGGGGTAGAAGAGAGTCATGGCTGGGGACGTTCTGCATGGCTGCAGCTGCCCACCCCTGAGTCTGTGGTCTGGGGGTTACCAAGGAGGCTGGCGGGGGATGTGGGCAGGCAGGGGACAGGGAAGGGAGCAGAGAGGACCTAGGGCACCATCTGGTGGCTTCACTCACTGCCTTCCCTAAATCCTTGTCTCACAGGGTCATGATATTACATGGCCAAGGCCTGAAGAAACGCCAGGTCTTTTCGAGAGACAGCCCAGCTGGAAGAAGACACTCCTGCCCTTGGCCCAGACTTGCACACCCTTAGGGCACTGCTGGGTGGGACAGCGGTGCAAACCAGAGCCATAATAACCATTTCTCTTGGGTACTGTTCAGTCAAGCACCTCCCTTGATAGAGAACCAGCCCTAGCTGGGTATTCAGAGATGATTTGCAACAGTGACACCCCTAAGAAGGCTGAAGAGGAGTAGAAGACAGAAACGATGCAGTACAACACCTTGGACATCAGCTGCATTGTTGTTATCCACCACAGTAAGGTCTTTCTTGCCTACAGATAAAGGCAAAATACAGATGGCAGGTTTCATACCACAACAGTACCCATGCAAGAGCTAGTCCTCTGCAGGAAAGGACGAAACCAACAAACCAATGAACCACTCCAGTGCTCCCTGGGTTTTGCCTTCTCAAACTCAGATTTGTTGTAAAGCATTGTGAAGGAGTTGCTATAAAGGGAATAGATGACCCCAGTGTCACCAACACTCCTTGCAGCAATGCCAGCTAAGACAGCACACTGAAGCTGATCATGGTGAGAGACTGCATCTCTCATGACCAAAGGCTCACTCCTGGTGAAGAGGGCACAGAATCCTAGTGCTAACAGGGCACCTCCTTTAGAAGAAAGCAGGCAGTGCATTTCCACCTCACACCACTGCTTACTTTGAATATGGGTCTCCACTTCCCTGAAATTCTGTCAATAGAAAGGATAATTCCACACCTGGGAATCAAAGATTTATACCACCACAACCACAGAGCATGCCCTGTGCCTAACAGCACCATGCTGGGGGAAGCAAGTGGAGCTGAGGCTCTTAGGGAAACAGTTTGTAAGCAGAATCCATTCTCAGCATTCAGTTTAAAGCAAAATGTGTAGTGAACACAAGACAGTCACCATTCCTCTCCTTTGTGGAGCTGGGGGAGCCAATCCTTAATTTCCTTCCCATCCCCCCCCAATTGCTCAATACTTAAAAATGAACTTGTTTCCTCTTGCTAGTAATACTCATTTTCTACACCTATTCTTATGAGCCACAGAGCCAGGTGAGACAAAAAGACCAAGTGACTGCCTTTTTCCTGAACAAAGCTCTGCTATGAAGTCGCTATACCAATACTACATGAATTGTATTTCCTAGACTCTCCTACCTGTGCCTGCAGGCACATACCTCCTTGGAAAACTCCATATCATCTAAAAACATCCCTGCTTTCACAGCCTTCTGCTTTATGCCTTTCTCCCTCACACACTCTGTTGTTGCCGTGGCTGCCTATGGCACATGATGCTAAAGAAATGATATTAGATTGTAGCTACACAGCATTAAACTTCCTTTTTCTCCTCCAGCAGCCTTTTACCCCTCCTTGCAAGGCCAGCCCAAAAGCCACTAACACAAGCACAGCGACTCCCCCCAACTCTGACAGGCTTTGGCCCACAGCCCAAATCCCCAGACTTGCCAGTGGTTCTTGGAAACCTTTACTTTTTCACTTAATGGATCAGCCCCCGGTGTGATTCTTCCAGTACTTTAGCACTGACTGTTCTAGAATAGCATTTTCCATTCCAAATGCTGTTCTTCCTCTCATGTTTCATTTCCAACAGCTTCAGCTATTTATTATATAGAATTGTTCAGGCATAAATGTAAGAAAGATGCTATTTGAAAAGGTAACAGAAAGACAAGACAAATCAACTCACTGCAAACCGAGATCCTTGCCAGAAAATTTCCAGTAGCACCCAGTATTTTTAGCTTTTATAAAATTTAAAAAACAAAACACAAAACCTAAGCATCATTATTCTGGAAGTTTTTACTTTTCATCTAGCCCACCAGCTTCTGCTGAATATTTTATTGCCATACTGCAACATATTTATAATTCATCTCATCAGTTCTTCAAATTTGTTCAGGAAAGGAATTGTTATACCTGCACAACCCTCCATAAATTCTTCTCTGAACACAAATGTTTCCTGGTCATACTAGTAAAGCCCAAAATCTTTTTCTTCAAAAATGTTTATTTATAATTGTTGTGATCACTTAACAAATAAAAACTAGGTCTAATAAGCCATGCTGCCTATTCATTGCTCTTTCTGAAATGAATTCCTCGGCACTGGGAAAAGAAAAAGCATTTTCCTGTGGTTAAAGAAAGTCCAAATTGCATGTTTGAAATCTCTTCTAATAAAAAGAGCAAAGCAATAAGCGGATTATCTCTTTAAACATAGTATAGGAAGGCTGGAGGCCCCAGAGACATTTTCCATAGCCTCTATCTCTGATACATAGCGACATTATCTTCAACTAGAGAGGGTCCTATGACCCTGGAGCTCAATTTTAATTTGATCTTCTTCTTTAAAGAGGTTTCTACAATTCCTCTCAAGTTATGCTGCATATTCTTATTTTGGGTTGGCTTTGCTTGGTTGTTATTTTGTTGTTGTATTTTAATCTGAGATAAAACAGCCTCAGCTTTTTGATCCACCGGTTTGATCATGTTATATGGATATTTAATGTAACCTCTTCCTTATCAGAACTAGAATATGCATCAGCAGAAATGGTGGGCAAGTTCCAGCTGACAGGAGAGAGAACTTGGACAGAAAATTGACTTCCTGGGCCTCCCTCTTCCTCCCTCCAGTCATTCTAAGTTTCAGAACTGTACTCTCTGGCCAAATAACATATGGGGGTGGAGTAGAAGAGCCTTATGCCCTTGTGCACCAGCCAGCTGAAACAAAGGCAAACCTATTGGTTTTGGTGGGGCAGAGGTACCATGCCTGCTCCCACAGAGACTCGAAATCCCAAGCGATAACAATGCCCATTGCCAAGAAGAACAGGAAACTAGGGAGCTTGGCTTGAACTTCTCCGAGCTGGAACCTGGCCCCAGACCTGCCTGGCTTGTGCAGCCCCAGCAAGACCAGGTTCCCAATTCCTCGTTCGTCTTTCTTGTTCTGGAATCAGCACTGTCACTGAGACACGTTGGTAATGGCTATTTTCCCTGTTTTCCTTTTCTCCAGCTTTATCTCTGTCAGTGCATCCAGTCCTCACCATATACTGCTGATATCGCTGAAGGGGAAGCATTTACTGGGAGGCACTGATTTGAGTCGTCTGAGTATGGTCACAGCAGGCATCTGTGACTACTTGATGGGATTAGCAGATTATGAAAAAGCATGTTTCACTGTGGGGGTCCTGAGAAAGCAAAAATGGGCAGGTGGATGCTTGGATCTGGTTAAACTATGCATGAAGGCCTGATTGGCTACATCGGGAAAGCCACTAGCACAAGATTAGATGGACTGCTGCAGGTGAGGATGAGAAGATCAAACCAGCAAGCAGGGAGGTCTCTGGATTGTCCTATCCTTTGCAGAGGATCAAGAGCTAAGTATTTCAGCGGGGCAGGTGAGAGAAACCTCCCTAGATCGCCCATTCCCAAAATAAGTGCTTGACAAAAGCAGCTTCTCTTTTGCATCAAACAGCTTCCTGAAAAATAGCTTTGCTGCATCAGTGCAGACTGAGCCCGGAGGGATTTTAACAGATGCATTCTGTTGTTAATGAAGGGCAGTTTAGAAGGAGCCAGGGGTTCAGGAGTCCCTCGTGGTTGTGCTCTGAAGTCACTGTGGATCTCTGCATGTATCTGCATCTCATCTGGGATGTATGAGAGTAGCTCTGCCATACAGAAAGATGTCTGGTCCACACAGGGTCAGATATCTTTCCCCGTTAGATATTCTCATACAATGTATCAGAGGATTCTTCTGGAGTTGCTTTCTTCTTAGGTGTCTGCAGAATGATGAAAAGGAGAAAAAAGAAGGAAAATTATTCAAAAGATGATGGATTCATTCTTAATAAGCAGACACTGACGTTTGTTCTGTTAGAAATGGCTATAAGTGATCCACTGAAACAGAAGCCACTACAGTGAGAAATGTTGCTCCGTCAGAGACGAACGTGACTAATCCAGCCCAAGGGATAAAGATGCCTCCTTTACTTGTCACTCCTCCCCCAAAAAAACTGTCAGACAGGGAGGGGAGGGAAAATTGGACTCAGTAAAAAAATAAATCACTTTGGATTCTGTGAAGGAGGAATTCCCTGACCTCCTCAATCCTGTTTCTTCAACAGTGGAGTCTATTCCTCACGACCGTTCCCTGTGTAGACAAGGTGCTGACAGACTGATATTTTAAGCGCTGTGTGGCACAGGCCTGCTGTAAGCAAGGTTACACAGCAAGCAGCTGAAATGCCACCGGCTGAACTAAGCCCTACCTACACTAGCATTTTCTCTGCTGCCACCACCAAAGGGAAACACTACAAAAGCACTGAGTGCAGGCACCTCCAAAGCCTGTGGGATTAACCCCTCTCTACCCACTCTGGCTGACGGTCCAGCGCAAAGACTCTTGTTTCAGGGGCTCCCTGCCCTGCTTGCCTTTACTGCTCCCCCTCCATGCACAGCATGGGCTGGACTGGATACTCTGTAGCAGAGTCAGCCACTGTTCAGCAGCTCCCACTCACAGGCCGAACCCACTGACCCACAAGTCTCACTCTAGGGAAAACACCCTGTAACATTCCGGCAATGCCAGCTGCTGGAGGATGAGTATCTCAGGCAGTCGTGGAGCAGGATGACTGAGGGAAGCTGATGGAGGTGCTTGCAACCACAGTGGAAAGTGCAGTCAAATTCTCCTGTGCTGAGATCATGAGGCCCTGCCACTCACACTTCCCTTCTTTCGGACCATGGTGCTGTCTGCTCTCGGTGTCAGAGCTCACCCCATCCCCTCTCTTTGCTTTCTTCTCTTTCTCCCATCTCTTCTTTGACCTTTATCCCACCCTGGCCAAGACTACCAGTGCCAGACCCTCTCACACACACCTCTCCTTTGTGCTTGCTTTGTTGCTGCTCTGTTTTACAGACCCAAGCAGCAGTGCAGTGGTGTGGGCCACACACAAGCAACTCAGCACAGCTCAGAGCACACCTCCACGGGAGGAAAACCCCCACGTATTCTGCAACCCAGACTGAATCTTTTCAAAGGGGGCAGCTGATAAAGGTATACAGAAGATTGAATAAGACCAGGAAGAGGGACCCTATCCAACTAATTCAAAATGCAGCAGGAACACAAACCCAGGGATACAGTTTTTTCCAGTGCAGCATGTAAGACAAGCCCACATAAAACCACCCATCCTTCCCCTCAATGAGCAGATACCTGCCACTGCTTTTGTTTCCACCAACCACAGCAGTACCACAACAGTAAGTGCAGGAGGCCAGTGGCTGTGGAACCAGACCATGTGGTGTGGAGCTCTGACATACAGGAGGCTGCTTGATTTTAGACCACCTATTCCTAAAAGTCGAGAGCTGTGAAAATGTTGCAACACTGGAAAATACTGTCCTGCATGGAACAGTGGGATGGTACAACCAGGAGAGCTCTCCCCAACAGGACATCAGTGGGAGAAAGCAGGAGCCATTTTTCAGGAACATTTTCCAACATTAGGAGAATATATTTATTTAAGCAGATAAGAGGTCTGGAGAAGAAAATCAAAATGAAGTTCTGAGAACAGGAAGGAAATGTTCCCAGGGGTGCCTGAAGCAAGTTTTGTCTGCATGAAACAGCCGATGCCTACCAAAGCCAGGGTAGAAGGCTTTGTGGGCCTCTGGTCTGCTTCATGTGGCCCCCACAGCTGATCTGCACCTGAATATTCTTAGTTGCATCTGTTTTCAATGAGTGAATTTAGTTCCCTGTCTCTAACTCTCAGCCCATCAAGAAGATACAAGAACAAAACATATTCACACTGCCTTTTCCTGAGCCCCAGAGCTCACAGGGATTGTATCAGCCCACCCTCTGTTCAGACCATCTCAGCTTCTGCTACCATGAAATGGCTCTCAGGTGCTTAGTGCTGGTGAGAGGAAAGCTGTGTTCAGGGTCAGCTGCCAGGGCACAGATCCCTCTACTCAAGAGGACTTCTCAGCTGCTTAAACAATCTGGAAAGGACCATAATGGGGACC
>NW_008680272.1:11738-15311 GCF_000695815.1 Acanthisitta chloris | reverse complement strand
TTCAGAGGAAGCAGTGATGCCAAACCCCTTAATGCCTTTCAGTGTATGTTATACAGCAAATCATCTGCACAAAGCCCTGAGCACCAGAGCTGGTAGAGCTGCAGGAGCAAGGGTTCTGCTAGAAGAGGGAAGGTAGGCTACATGTGCAGCCCTCCCAGGGAGTGGATGCCATATCCTGTTTTCCCCTTTTGGTGGGTCTGGAGAGACACTTACTGCCTGCTAGGTCATGGCTATTCTGTGGGGTTTCTTTCCCCATTTGCCCAGGGCAGATGGGAACCTTCCAAGGACAGGACTCCAGCCCTTACCTTCCCTGGAGGATTCTTTCTGAGGGAGGGGTTGCTTGTGTTGTCCTTGAGGATAGAATAGACATCAACTTGCTGCAAATCCAGGCTCTGCACAGGGAAGAGAGAATAAAGTAGAGGTCAAATAAATTACTTAGGTTTAAGACAACTAACTGCCCACTGGGTTATTCCCCATCTCATGCCTGATGTTTTTTAGAAACCCCTGCCGTCTCCAAAATTTTTGAAGTTCCTGACCTGAACTTGGGCAAACAGAAAATCCTTTTCCCCTGAAACCCCTATAGTGCAGATGCATCATCTTCCTTTTTCAGGCTCACAGAGACAGGCTTTGATGTTACCTACCCTGTGTAAGGCAGTGGAGAAGAATGCCAATGCTCTGCCTCCTTTTGCTCCAAATTGTCCCAGAATGCAGAATAAAGACCCCTCTACCACATGAAATGATGTTGTGCACCATGGGGAACACAGGTAAGGGGCAGTGCTCTGCATCACCCAGGACTGTTTAGGTGCTTAACAGCCACAAGCTCTTGTTCATGGTTATTCTGGGCACACAAGGGTGAGAAAAGGAGAGAGTCTGTGGGTTCTGAAGCACAGGGGCTGTCAAAAATGCGAAATCCTACATAGAACATAATTTCTACTTATTTTCTGGGGTTTATTTCCAAGCCAGAACTCTCCTTTCCTCTTAGATTGAGCAAAGAATAATAAAAAAATTCTTCCTACTCTCCCAGGCTTTCAAACATACCCATGGTCCCACACAGCTACACAGATAAACACACACACGCCCTACATGCATATGCACCCGCTGTCCCCCAGGTAATCATGCCACAGGAGATGCATGTCAGTTTGAGTGATGTTCCAGATCTGCCTGAAGGATCAAACATAACAATCAGGAGGACTTTTCCATGTGTGTTTCAAGGATGACAGCAGGTTGCCAAGGTGGCTGTTTCTCTGGCAACAGGAAGATGGGAGGAGCTCCGGCTGCAAGAGGGGCAGATGGTATTAGTGGAGAGACTGCAAAGGGAGTGAGGCGCCCTGCAACGCAGGGGGAGGATGAGCAGTACGTGGAGGCTGGATTCGGGGGCTGCCAATCACCTGAACCCTCCTCATTTCATCCAGAGTTGTAAACACTCAGCATCATTCAGGATCATAACCAGGAGGACATTGGTGTCACCAGGACCAGATGATAGAGGAGCAGCATTTGGGAACAGGCCTTGGAATAAACAGGCAGTCAGGCAGGAGGGGGTCGCAGTGAATGGAGCACCACACAGCTCTCCTGTTTCCAATCCTCCTCTGGGAACAGTCAAATTATCTCACCTGTCTGCTTCCTACTCCCCAAAACCTGCTTGCCTGCATAGACATTCCCACTCTTCACATGTGCACACAAAAAATCCAATTTCTCCATCCCCATTTTCAATAGCCTTTATAATTCTCACAGTGAGGACCTCCTCCTGCAGGCTGCGCTCCCAGCAGCCTGGCTCCCTGTCCCCTTGGCAGGACTGGCAGCCTCTTCCTCTGCTTCAGTCTGAAGCCACTTGCAAGCAAGAAGGATCCTTTTAGTGTTTAACCTTGAAAAAAGTCTCCCTCCCTCCAGAAACCTTCCTCCCATGGAGGCTGTTGGCAATGCTGGTCCTTTGTTGGCCCGTTGGAAAGCTGGTGTCTCCAACCACCATTTGCCAGTTAATTACTTTTACTTGGTCACTGAGCACCTGCTACTGTCACAGTGGAGGCACACAGGCCTCTCCTCCCTGCTGACAGATGCCTTCCCATCCCTGAGCAGCCTCCTGTCTCCCTCACACCTGGAAAAGCTCCTGTGCTCTGGAACCTCACTGCACCTGCACCGCAGGAATTCTGTTTGCTGCTCAAAAAGCTTTTTTGAAGTGTAAAGCAGATGAAGCAAGTCCCTTGGAGTGTAATTTCCAAGCTGCTCGTTAACCAGGCAGCTAAGCTGGAATTCAGAGGATATACAGGTTTGGGTTTGGGCAGTGCAGTGAGGTAGAGCTGCTCCAAGGTTGCAGGAGGACAGAGAGGTCGAGGAACACCTGGCAGTATAGAAAAAACAAAGTAGGTTCCCAGCTGGTCCCTCATTACCAGGAGTTTTTGCTACCTTGTATGGTTTTCACTGTATACACCCAAGTCCAGAGACCACTGAGTAAACAGTGACACCTGGAAGAGCCATTGGGGAAGGCATTTGCTCCCAGGGATGTTCAGCACGATGGCTGAAGGTGTGCTAGGACCCTTCCCACACCAGGGATGAGCCTTGCTGCCATGTAGGATAACACAGAGCTGCACCAGCCAGTTCCAAGCCCTTACTTTGATGTCCAGTGCTGCCTCCTCTTGCTCCTGCTCCTGCTCCCAGCTCCATGTCTGCCAGGACACTGTAGTTCCCTGACCAGACTTTTTACCAGGCTCTGACCTCATGCTTCCCCCCACAGATAGCACAGCTGCAATGTGCTGGCCTCCTGACTGGTTCCCTTAACCTCTGACCTTCTTCACCTCATCACTGGGAGTTACTTCTCCCTTGTCCTTCCTTTTTCCTTGCCTTAGATTACGCCAGTGCTGACCACAGATTTCTTCCCTCCTCACGAATTAAGCACTGAGTTCAACACCCAGTTTAACACCGGATGAATTTTCACAACACACCTAGTTTCAAATGCAGTTTGCAGGACTGGGTTTATACCATGCAGAGTCCCAACAACATTTAGCAGTGGAGCACTGGAGTCATCTTTCAAAGGAAATTAGGTTTGCTGACCCTCACCTGTCCTGAGGGCCCATCCAATGCAGGTTGCCATCCCAGGGCTCTCACCCCACTCTCCACCCTGCAGTACTGCTCTCACCATGTGCTGTGCCTGCAGCAGTTGCTGCTTCATGCCTGAACAGTCACCCTGCAGCAGCTGCTCCACAACAGAGTAACCTCCAGTGGGAGGGCTCCTGCCCCACGGCGCACAGGAGATGGTCCCAGGCTGCTTGCAGCGCTGCCAAAGAGGGCTGAGCCACCTGCCCTGCACACCGCGCTGGCCAGAAGCACTGCACAGCTGCTGTGTGGTTAGCAGGCTCTGGGGGAAGGTTGGCTGGGCCAGGTCCATAGGGCTCCTGCAAGCACAAGGGCCCAGCCAGCTCCTGGGATTGCCTGTGCCTAAGGCTGGCTCTGCTGGCTTGCTATATTAGCCTTAGTGGAGCCTGAACAGAACAACATGATGAAACATGTAATTAAGATGGAGCTAAGGATGCATGACGAGGCCGACTGAGCGAGAAATGGATTTGATTTTTTTTTTGTCTC
>NW_008680272.1:0-11725 GCF_000695815.1 Acanthisitta chloris | reverse complement strand
GAAACTACCCATTCGGATTTTTATAAGCCTGAATTAAAAAGAAATTACTTGATACAAATGAAAAGGTTTATAACCTGCAACCTCCTTTACCCAGAGCACTGCTTTTTGCCCAGAATAAACATATCACATACAATACATAGAGGTTTCTTTTAAACCTCTACTCCAAAAATTTAAAGGGCCACAAAATAGTGCCCCTCTCCACAAGTGAGAATGAGAAGGGGCAGACCCATCCTCTTGTTTGTATCTGCCCCGATCAGGTCTCCTGCCCCCCTGGCAGAGCTTTGCTCCTCTCTGTAGTACATTCTCCAGAGCTTCGCTTTGTTTGGTTTAAATGATTAATGCAGCAGAGCTCACAGGTTTTCCTTGGAGAGACTTTCCCAGCCCTTACAGACCTCACAGACAGAAAGGTTTCCTAATATTCAGGCAACATTCTTCTCTACTCACTTTCATTTGATTCCTCCTTGTTGGTCCCACAGATCATGAGGGAAAAAAATAAACCCTTCCCTTCTCAGTGGAGCAGCTCTCCCATGGGAGTAAAAGGAGAAAAGGGAATCTATTTTAAATGGAGCTGGATGGGTTGTAAATGGGATTAGAAGTCATGGTTACTTGAGGTAGCTGAGGTCTGGGCCTGACATTTCAGGAGCCACTTCAATCCTATTACCTATGATGCTAAGGCTACTGGGCTTGAGGACTGAGAGCAGTTGGCATTCCCCAATTTGGGAAACGGAAAGGAGATCCTATGCAATGTAAAGGAAAATGCTTAAAAAATAAGACTCCCTTTACTTTCTTCCTGTCTTTTTCCCCCCTGCTAGCTAGTCAGCCTGTTCAGGACTGCAGTGGTCTGTGGCACTGGCACCGGTGAAGGTGCCACAGCAGGAACTCTGAGGTTGTTGAGGGGAGCACATCTCTGCTCCTTTTCCGACCCATCATTCTCCAGCTGGGAAGGGCATGTCCTTAAGACACTCTGGAGTGCAAAGTGGGACTGAGATCCCCTCGTCCTTCCTGACTTCTAGAGACTCATCTACTTCTTCCACCAGGAGCCCTCTCTGGCCCCACACCTGCTGCTCAGTGCTGCTGGCAGAGGGAAGGTGCTGCCCAGCAGGGCATAGGGCAAGGCTTGGGCACTGGGGAGGCCACAACTGGAACCAGGATGGAGACACACAACATGCACAGCCCTGAGAGGAGCTAAGAAGGGCAAGGTCACCAGTACCTGGCTGGTACACAGGTATTGCTTATGTTTAACATCACGTTGTCTATACCACAGCAGGGAGAGGAAGGGTTGTACCATGGTGTGGACAGGAGGGATGAAGGGCAATTCTGGTACTCACATCATAGACGGAGGAGGGTGGTGGTGGTGGTGGTGGTGGTGGTGGTCTGGCTGAAGGGAGCTGCGTTTCCACCTTCTCTTTCAGGATATTCAGCTGGTTCCTTCTAGGGCACAACACCTGCTCAGGACAAGACACCAAATGACACACTTGGAGAAAACACCATTTCCCCAAAGCTGAAGCGAACACCAGCGTCATGTCAAAGCTAGCTGCTTGCACACCTCCTGAATGCTTCACAGCAAAGAGTGTTGGCAGTGACTGCACAACATGGGCTGGTCACTTTTCTCCCCACAGGGTAAAATGTAGGAGTCTGGTGACTTACACTGAAGCAGTGCAAAGGAGAACTGGGTTCTGTGTGTGTACATATAAACCACTTCCACCACTTAAAGGTTGCCGGGTGAAGGGTTTAAGTATTTAACAGTGCAGAACAATGCTGTAGGACAGCAGGGCCCTGTCCATAGGGCACGGGGGAATTTCAGAGAGGCAAAATGCAATGACTTTTGTCAGGATGCAGCTGGGAAGCTTTTGCTAATACACAGAGTCTAAAGAACAGCACCAAACAACCATTAATGGTGACAGATAGCCAGTGACACAGTAACGTGCAAGTCCAGCATGGAGTTGAAGGAAAAAGGTCTCTTCCTCTGAAATGTTTCTTCCACCAGATGAGTTCTCCTTGAACATGTTCCATTCACGCACAGAGAAGGGTTAGCCCTGCTCAGCAAGTAAGAGAGGAGGCAGAAAAGGCAGAAGGCTTTGCTAAATATCTCTGTTCTAATTCAGAAAGAAGTGGGATGATTATATTCACATCACATGAAAATGATGAACTGCTTTCCAGTCCATTAGTAACTAAGGAGGATGCTAAATAGCTTCTCTTAAAGATAAACATTTTTAAACCAGCAGGTCTGAGCAAGCTGTGGTGAGAAATATGGGCTGCGTTCTGCAGGAGGGCAAATGTAATGACTGCATGGATCTCTTCAGGCCCCAAGGAGAGCCCATAAGTCTGAGACTTGCTGGCCCACCTCAAAAACCAAGAGATGCTAATTGGTGAGTTGTGGCAGTGCCTCTCCTCCTCATCCCCTCGGAGATGCTGTGGAGACAAGCAGAGCTGGGAGCCTGTCTCCAGCCGACTCACTCTGCCGCTCATGCTCCTTCCCCTGCAACAGACTGCCTGCAAGGTAAGTCTCACGAGATCAGCAGGTCTGCCAACTGCTGCCATTCTGTTTTCAACTTCATGATCTCTGACTGTGTGTGCTGAAGCCTGATGTTCCTTAGAGTCATAGGACTGTACAAGCAGCACAGCCTCCACATAAAAATGCATGAAGAGAGTCTGCTGCTCTGGTGGCAGAGAGCAGCTTGAAGGAGTAAATGTGGGGTGTGCTCTACCTAGAAAACAACAATGCTCAAATTTCACTTTAAAAGGCATTCGGTATTTTTAAGCCAGCCTTGAGATCTCTGGAAGAACGCAGAGGATGCTATTTGAACACCTGAGGATGGCAGTACTAGAAGCAGTAGATCTTCCCTAAACGACACGGATTCCAGTATCGTAATTCCACAGGTTTTTCCACAGCGCCCCCATCTCATCCTGATCTTTCAGCCCTGCTTTTGGCTTTTTTTCTCATGCTCTCTAAATCTCAGTTTCTCCATTCTTGGTTTCCCCTTTGCCCTCAGCTACATCCCAGCTCCCACTTCCTTACCCAGGTGGACCCAACCTGTGCCACTAATCTGCTCACCCAAGAGGCCCTGTCAATCCAGTCTTAACACCCTCCTCCAAGATCCAGTGCTTCCTCGCTCCAGATTCCAGTCTCAGTTTCCCTCCTGAGCCTTATTCTTCCAGTCTCACAGAAGGTGCCCCTGGAGATTGTCTAGTCCAACCCCCCCTCTGCACAAAGCAGAGTCAACTAAAGCTTGTTGCTCCTTGGGGCCTTGTCTCTCTCTTATGTTTTTCCCAGTTAGTTGTGATTTTCACACAGGCTTCCTTGGGATCCTTGTCCTGCCCTTCCCCTCTCACTCTGTCTCTTAATGTTTTCTCTGCCAAACACATGCCCAAGGCTCTGGTCTCCATCCCCACCACACTGCAGATTTTTGTCTTCTATGGTGCCTGAGCTCAGGAATGCAGTTGCAGACTCCTTGCAATCAGGTTGTGCCCTTGAACCAGAGTAGCCTCCATACCACAAGAGGATTAGAAAGAGGGAAAGTCCTGACCTCCTCCTGCCATCAGGGTTGCAAGAGACTTGTTTGGGTGCACAGGACATTACTCGTCTGACTGGCAGGTAAAGTCCCCTCAACAGAGGGGTTTTAGACAACTGAACTGCTAAACTGACAAGAGCCATGACTGAGCATGCACAAATGGCAGTTTTCTAAAATCCCATCACAAGGCTATGTCTCCTTGAATATTCTCAGGGCCAGCACTCTGCTAGTGTGGCTTCTTGCCCCCTGTCAAACCCTTGCTCTAAAGCAAAGCATGCCAGAGTCAAAATGATTACCAGAATTTCTTTAATGGACACATCAATGACTTGTTTTGTATTTCCTGTAATCTTTTTTTCTCAGAAAAACTGAACTTAAAAGAAAGAAAAAACCCGAGGCAGACACCCAGCATGGAAAATTTCAGCATAGGGATTTCCAATCCAGCCAAGTTAGAAGCAAATGGAATTAATTCCTAGAACTGGTCATGTCAGGTATTGCTATTTATTCAGTTATAACTTGCCTTTCTTTTCCACAGGAGCAGAGCTGTTGCAGTGATGCTCAATGCAGCAAGAACAGTGGTAAGGGTAATGAGCATTTCCCACCCAGAAGAGGTATCTGTGTGCCCTGTACCTGCAAGAAAGAAGGCAAAAGGTTCCCAGTGTGAGTGTAAGTTACAATCCTGCGGCATTTTTAACCCTGGAAAGAGCCTTGAGAGAACTAAAATACACAAGGAGTGCAGAATATGGTGGCAGAGATGCACACACCCTTCGAAACCTGCTCTGACTGAACAGAGAGCTGGATGCAGCTGCAGAATCACACAGAAGAGGCAGAATATAAGCAGCTGCACTTCACAGAGTGCATTAGAGGGAAGAGACATAACTATGAGAGCCAAGAAAGGTGGTAGGTAGAGGCTGGCAAAGGTCTTTTGTGATAGGAGCAGAAAGAGAGATGGTGGAAAACACACAGGCCACACAAACTAGGAGGGTGGCACTGTCAGAATCCTCTGACCAGTGTAGCAAAGCCATTTTGTCACAGCTCTTTGCATTTACACTAACAAGTTTTTCATACCCAGATTCAGTAATGCAAATCTAGCTAGTCAGCAGCATGAGTGTCCTTATCACTCTTCTTAACACTCCTCTTACATTGCATCAAGCTTTCCCTTGCTTTCCAGTCTGCACATTAACAGACCAACCTACCCCTTGTGCCACACAGAGAAAGGGGAGGGATGTCAGTGAGCCCCCAACAGTGAGTGCTGTACCTGCACATCTGATTACAGCAAGCACACTAACAACTGACCTTATCAGCTGCCTCTGTCACACTGCTGAAGGCCAAACCCCACTGTCTCCTGAACACTGACACCTAAAAGCACCCCCTGACCCAGTGCCCAGGCTCCCTGGATAGACCCTGGCTCCCAGGAGGCTGCAGCAGAGCAGGTAAAAATGACTGCATCTTCATGTCCCCACCTGGGCATCGAGAACAGTAGCACAGGTCACCTGTGCAAAGTGCACTCAAGCCTGATGGCAGTATTTGGCATTCTGCTGGTTTGAAAGCAAACCAGTGAGAGGCTCCAAGTCAGAAGTACAATTTAATAGGGAAAACAAAAACCCCAAATGCAACAGTACAAAAAGAAACCACTGACAGAGTCAGAAAGCAATGTGACACCCTGTCAGTCAGGGTGTTGGGAGTAGTCCCATTAAATAGTGGCTGCAGTCCTCCTGCAGTGATGGGTCTATTGGAGCAGTGATCCTGTAGATCTGGGCTTCACCTGAAGGTCCAGTGGTAGCTCTTGTCCTCTGGGAATCCAGCAGGCAAAGGACCCTGTGCTGGTGCAAACCTCAGTTTATATTCCTGTGGGAATGCTTGGCTCCCCCCCTTGGGGTGAAGCATCTCACAATGGGAAGATGTAATTCTATGGGTCATGCGGTGGGTCCCTGACAGCCCATTGAACAGAGACAGCCCCTGAGGGAGCCAGCAGGGATGAGTAGAAGATAATGACCACTGTCCCACCTGCTTTAACAGCTTGTGAAGATGATAATAGAATACATGCTCTTGGTTACACCCTACATTGTAACCTAGGATAGGCATAAAGCATTATTCCCACCCTATTTCGTAGCATGTTTGGGTACAGGAAAAGAAGAGCAAAAATCCTATTTTCATAGCCAGATCCAGCTGATTTTTAACCTCCTGCCCTTCCTTTCTGGTGGTTCACTCACCTCTAGCAAGGACAAACACTCCATTTCCTCTTTTCTGGATGTCATCCCATTTGACCTTGCAGTAGTATGTGCCAGTGGCAGAGGTGCTTTCAAGAGGCTCAAGTCTATGGATGTAAGATCTCGTAGCAGTCTTATTCTCTTGTCCAGAAGGAATGTCTATGTGTTTCGATATGTTACAGATGGATGTCTCCTGGCCCAGTGAATTAATCCAGTAATAGGAGATTAAAAATTTGGTGTATTTCTGCGTGTAAGGGAAGATGACTTTACAGGGAATGGATATTCCTTCCTTGAGTAGTGCAACCTGGATTGGAGGTTTCTGCTGTACATGGACATTTCCTCCTGTAAGGGTAATAATTGTTAGCAGTCACCTAACATCACTCTCAGTCAGGAGAGGACAGCTGCCCCAAAGACAGGACCACACTGAAAATAGCCCTACGACAGAAAGCACATCCACAGCAGACAGTGTTGGCCCTTGTCAGAAACAGAGTGATTCAGAGCACTGTCCTGGGTGATCTGCCACATCTCTTAGGTAATTGCTGTCTGATCTGTGATAGCCTGATGCATTCACAGGCTTCCCCTTTTCTCTTGTGAGCTCCTCCATACACACCAGCACACAGAAAGGCAGGAAATGAAGCAGGAAGTGAACTGATTTTGCAGTGGTGTGTGACTGTATTTACAGATGGTGAATAGAAAGCAATTTTCCAAGACAAACACTAGCTGGACATCTCCTGAAACTCCTGAGTTGTAAGCCTCTGCCTGGGCATCTACATGTGGCCACGTGGTGACTCTGTGGCAGTGAGGGTGTTGTGCACAGGCAGGTGATATCAGTGGGACTGTGTATTTCTGATAAACGAGGGAGGAAGGAAATTGCATATTCCGTACAGGGCCAGCACAGGGGCCAAGAGAAATAAGCCACCAAACTTTTGCTGCTGTAAATGGGCAGCAGAGCAGAAGACTTGATGCTAGATATGGGAACCATCTGCAGAATGCTGTAGGTCTTAAGTCTCTATACGTGACAGTATCACAGGCAGAGAGAAGGGAGATCCTGCCCTTTGTGTGCTTCCTCCTAACTCATACAGGGCAGTTCAGTAGACAATGATGTTGGGAGTTACAAGAGATGATGAATAAGCACAGATGGGGAACCACACTACAGTTCACTCCCTGTTTTGTTTAATAAAAAGTAAAAAAATCTAAGAGAGAGCCACAGGCTAGTAAGGAGCCTGGGGTACAGGACTGCATTGGCTTCCCAGCCAAATCTGGGTTTAACATCAGGCAATCTTTGGATCTCTTTGGCGGCTGACATAACACCACATATAAACCAACTTAAGAGGAGTCTCTTTAAGAAAAGGAACTGGAAATGTACACACAAATCTTCTTACAAAATGAAGGACTCTTTCAGAGACATGAAAATAGGAGAGGGGAAAAAAACACACAGAGAGAGAGAGAGAGAGAGAGAGAGAGAGAGTATGGGATGGGCAGGCTTTTCCATTCATGCTTTTGATGGGATTCCCTGGAGTTCTGCATCTATAAACAGGCTCATAACAAGGTATTAAAGCTGTCCCAGAGCACAGCCAGCCTTGCTTTCCTGTCATCATGCACTAACACTGCATCACAACAACAGCATCACCTCTGCACAGCAGGAGTTGGCACTGAAAAAGGCAACTCAGACTTAGCACTGCTGAATGCTGAGCACTGAGGAAGCCTGGAGGGAGGGCACAGCCACTACCCAGAAAGAACTGCTGGAAGTAGGATCTGTTAAGGAAAATTCTATACAGATCACATAGCTGGGGACAATGGCCTGAAAGTAAGGAAGAGCTTAGGTTACATCACTAGGAAAAGGTTCTTAGCTGTTAAAGCAACTAAGATACAGTACAGTCCTGAGGGACATGCTCCTTCATTGTGAGCACACAGCCCTGTGTACACTAGGTACACTATTATGGACAGATGGTAACAGCAAATCCTGCAGACACTGTGGGAGTGATAACCCAAATGGTTTCTTTTGGGCCATATTTTTCAAAATCATCCATCATCCTTCTCCTCATCACTACCCAGCAGAACACATATGAATACAGTTTCTATACAAGACATGGCTAAGCACTGCTGTAACAAAACAGAGGAGAGATCCATCTTCTTGCAGTATCCCAGGAGCCATTAGCTTGAGAAGAACATGCTAAGGAAAAAGCCAAACCATTTTATTTAGGTTATCTAACTCGTCTCCCATATTCCTCCTTTCTTGAGGATTGGTTCTCTCAGCTTTGAAATGCTTAAAAGACAGAAATAGCAGCAGCGTGCAAATTCCTAGAGGGGATCTCTGGAAATTAGCAAAAGATAGCAGCTGGAAACACTCTAATATGAAAAAAACATGAGAGTAAACAAAAGGAATTTTAAAAAAACCCACATTTTTTTACCTTCACACTGAAGCAACCAAAGAAACAGGAAGATGACTTTTAGATTCGAGGCCATGATGGAGGTCAAAGGCTGTAAGAAAGCAACCAGACACGAACATCCAAAAGGCAGAAGAGATGGGGGTTTGTCAGGTCAGGCAGCCGGTTGATCCCCTCCTGTTTGTGAGGGGACGGGCAGGGCGAACACACACTGCTTTTGGCAAGCAGTTCCTGGCAGATTCAGGCTCTTCTGCTTTTTGGGCAGACTCCTCCCCACTCCAGGGTTAACTTCTCTCACTACTACCATGGTGTTACACCTACCAGTGGGTGTCCAAAGATTAGACCATAAGCACTTTAACACACAGAGCTTTGTCTCCCAACAACCATCAAGTATCACACACATTTAAAGCAAACTTTGTCACCTCCCACAGTGACATGAACACTCAAGTGTGGGATCACCTGTTTTGCCTTCAACCCAACAAATCAGTACCCACATCAGCAATCAGTACAGAGGAATGGCTACACTGTACTCCTGACTCCACACAACTTCCCTCCACAGCCAACTCCTCCACCAGATCCCTTCAGGGGAAGGTGCTCATATTCACAAGGTGAGAACAACCAGACAGCGAATTCGTCCCTAACAGCTGGGATGTTTCAGATCCACACCACGCTGGCTCTGAATCAGCTTCGCAATGCAGGCAAGCTTTAAAAAAATCTATTGTAGGGAAGTCTAAGGAGAACCCTTTGAAAAGAAAACCCTCTTCTTGTGGGAGGCTCCTGCTGCCTAGACTCATGAAGAGTTGTTTGATTTTGACAAAAGCTTGTTTTTAGCTAAGACATCTGCAATGCAACAGCTGAGCAGCATCTGACTCATAAAACCCTGATGTCTGAGAGGTCTTCACTTCTCTCTAGGCAGCTTCCTACTTTCACACTTCTTGTGAGACATTTGCACTGTCCACAGGAAAGCACTTTGCTGCAACTTCAAGGGTGCCTGCTCACATGGGGTGCTGTGCTGGGGAGCCTGGTGGGGGATGGTCATCGGGGAAAGACCTAAGAAGGCAGACAAGCCTGTATACTGCAAGTCATCAAAATCACTACTGCTTGTTTTATCCCTCCAGAGCTTGTAGGAGCCAGGTTTGCTCCAAAGCAACCTTTGGTTTACAGCATTTTCCCTCCTGTTCAGCCTAGGACAGGTCCTCAGGAGGAAGGGGCCTTGACACAGGGGGAGGTGTGCAGCTGCTGTGGCCCCCTGAGCCCAGGGATAGTTCCTGTACCTTGCTGAGAGTCCTGGCAGATGGGGAGAAGAGCAAATGGCTTTGTGTGGCTCTGCAAGGCTGGTGCAGCAGCTGCACTCCTCCAGGGAAGGTTTAGCTCAGATTAGCCAAAACCAACTCCTCTCCCCAAGACACGCTGACGTGAGCTGCACGGGGCTGGTCTCAGCTGGAAATCAGTCCTCGCAGGTCTTAACGCTGAGCAGTGAGGACAATCAGGAGCAGTAACAAGACACTTGGGGCCCACTTGGTATTTCAGATATGGAAGGGCAGATCAGGCAGCTGTGGCTCTGGGGTCACAACAGTGCTCGGCAGCATTTCTCAGGCCTGAACAGCATTTCAAGGTAGTTGGGGCAGGCAGGGAGAAGGAGGTAGAGGCTCACTACCCTCCTGTGGAAGAACTCTGCCGAACAGCGAGGGCTTCCTCGGCTCTTCTATTGCACTCATCCCCATGGTAGCACACAGCTTTGCAATTTCCAGCATCGATGTATTTCTAGAGCACAGAACATGCTGCTCCTGTCAGTGATGTGTTTTAACTGTTATCGGCGTTTATCTGCTTCAGGAATTCAGAGTGATAAGTGGATTAAGTGTGGTAGGTTTGTAGGGGTGCTAGGTCAACGTCATCCTCCTGTCCTTTCCCTTCTCTTCCCATAAACAACCCTGTTGCCACTCAAAATGCCAAGTCCTAGAAATATCGCTGTCTGGAATTAAAAAAAAAAAGTATCTAGCATTTCAAAAGAGATCACACATAAGACTCAGCTGTGGGATTAAAGGCACAGCCAGGCCAGAAATACATTCACTGCTGGGATTTGCTATGGTAGAGCTCACTGAAAAGAAATGGCTTTGAAACGACTACCCAGCAGCTATTAACTGCGAGACAGGATGACATTCTGTTCCTCAGAGCCTAAAGGGAGCCTGAATCTTTGAATGTTAAATTCTAATTCAATTTGGTCTGGGGATTCTGGACTGAGTTTTAACCCTGGAGACATAAATGGGAGGAAGATGAGGAAAAGCTGGGGAGTTGTGTGTTTCTATTACCAGCCTGTAGTGGGGCTGACCGCCCTGAAACTTTGGTGGAACTAACCAGGACACCTGTGCCAAAGGAAATAAATTACAAAGCTCCAAAGGAACAGGTCACTGTATGACCTTCACTCATGCATTATACAGCACAGTGCTGTGTGTGAGCTGGTCCCTGCAGCATGACAAGGAGGGAACTGCCTGGCCAGCTGTAACCTCACCACAGCACTGACTGCCCAGGATCTGTCTGGCTTGGTGCTTCTTTGATGCAGTGAATGCTGACACTTCCCCAGACTAAATACAGGACTGGGCTAGGTTCAAGCCACAGCTTCTGCTTGTAGCTGGAAAGTGACTATTAATTTCACTCAAGCACCGTTAAGAGCCTGTGACAGTGGCCAGCATTGCAAGCCATGGGGAAAAGCACGCTGCTCTGGTACATGCAAACAACGAGTCTGGGCAAGCGCTGCACCTACCAGAACTGCCTATTCACAGCTGTGTCCAATGTACACCCACACGGAAAGGCTCACACACACACACACGTGCCCACACATGCCCCCACAGCCAACTCCAGGGAAGGCATTCATTCCAAGAAAAAGGCTGCTGCTAGCCAAGGCAAAAGCAACACTGCAGAGATCACAACAAAGCCTCTCTATTGCTGAAGCGTTTAACACCACAACCATCCAGAAGAGAAACACGGCTTGGCGCAGAGAAGAGCTGCAGCAGCTCCACAAGCCTGATTGCAGGGAGCATTTCGAGCACTCCCCAGCACAGCAGCTCCGATTTGCTGCCTTGTCAGAGCCCAGCTCAGTCCCTAGCGCTGGAGAGCGAGACAGCGCAACACTCGCACCTCAGAGGGTTCAGTCTCTCTGACTCTTCTAACCCCAAGTCTCCGAGGCGCAGAGTTTCCCTCTGCCTGGCAGCAGGAGCGACAGCAGAGCCAGCACGAGCAGGGCCGTACCTCTGCCAGCAGTTTTAGCACTGTTGTGTGTCGAGAGTCTCTCAGCAGGGCTGGACGGTGCCGAGGCCAAACCTGCCAAAGCCCTCGCTATGTTTCTGCCCATTGAACTGCTCGAGGGAAGAGAACAATCAGCCACTTGATCGGAAAACAGGAAAACAAAGGTGTTAAGACTACCGTGGGGACAGGAAGAGGTACTTTTATAATTCCCTTTCACCAGCAAAACGAGCCTGGCTCAGAAATCACCCACTCCTGCTCCTTCTCTGTTCACCTGCTGGAAAGATTCCTGGAGACTAAATTACCACCGCAGGCCTGGAGCTCCCTACGGCTTTCCCCAGGCTCCCTCGTACAGCTCCCCGGAGGGGCAGCTCTGCCT
>NW_008680271.1:407-630 GCF_000695815.1 Acanthisitta chloris | reverse complement strand
ACAGCATCCGTCACGGGGACGTGTCCACTCTGTGTCATATCCCGAAACTTCTCGGGGTGCAAAGCCAACACGGTGAGTTCTCACCTGTCCCGGGGTGACCCCCCAAACCCCCAGCCCCCCCTTACCCTGCAGTTGTGCCTGGCCTGCTCCAGGGTGGCAGTGAAGAGGAAGCAGCGACACGGCACCGAAGCCTCACGCGCACACACCACGTACCTGGGGGGCA
>NW_008680271.1:0-200 GCF_000695815.1 Acanthisitta chloris | reverse complement strand
CCCAGGGCGTCCGGGGGGGGGTACGGGGGGTTATTGGAGGGCTCAGTGTCACCCAGGGGTCCTAGGGGGGTCCCAGTGTCACCCATGGGTTGCAGGAGTCACCCAAGGGTCACCCAGGGGGGTCACAGTGTCCCCCAGGGACCCTCACCCACTATGACATGGCACTGACACCATTCCAACATGTCCTGGGGGGTCGGGGG
>NW_008680270.1:13867-14092 GCF_000695815.1 Acanthisitta chloris | reverse complement strand
TGTGTGTGTGTATGGCAATAAAAAGGAGAGCGGACAATAAAAATGTAATAAAAAAAAAAGAATAAAAATTCGTGTGATGGTGAGCCAAGCTAGCTCGGGCTTTTTTATCTGATGGCTGGGACACTTGCAGGCAGCTTTGTTTCCATGTGTTGGGAAGGGGGTTGTGCGGGTTTGTATTTACATAGCAGTGCTGAGGAGAGCAGGTATTTTGGAAGGAGCAGGAGG
>NW_008680270.1:7049-13853 GCF_000695815.1 Acanthisitta chloris | reverse complement strand
GTGTGTGTGTGTGTGTGTGTGTGTGTGCGCGCGCCAGCAGCATTCCTGGTGCTCGGCGTTGCTATCATCACAACAGCTCTCCTGGCTGGAAAATTCTATTATGTGCATAAAGGAGATTTATGGTCAATGTATTTTCTTTCCATATATCTTGGAATCCTTTTATCTCGGCTGATTCAATAAAAGAGATGGCTTCCGGATTTTTTGTTTTTGTTTTGGGTAGAGCATGAGTTTTTGTTTGGTTTGGGTTTGGTTTTTAACCTGATCCTATGGTTCTGTGGGTATAGTGGCTGAAATCTACATTGAAGGGAAAAAAGCAATTGCTTTTGAAAAAAAATGAACCCTGAAAGCTTCTTAAATGTATCATGTTATGAAAAGGATAATCTGACAGGGCATACCTATGCTGACTTTTTCTCCCGCCTGAAAATACAATAAAGAAACCCCAGAAAATGAATATAATTCTGTTTATTTGGCAAGGTCCTCTTGAATCATTAAACCAATGCATTAGCAATTCTGTAAATCCCTCCCTCTCTTTTAAAGCCTTTCTGCCTTTCTTGTGATATAAGCAATTCTGTAAATCCCTCCCTCTCTTTCAAAGCCTTTCTGCCTTTCTTGTGATATTTATGAGTATTTATCAACATGATCATCATTGTCCAGTTTTTCCTGAAGCTGTTCAGTCAAAAACAAAACCAAAAAAAATAGAAGAAAACAAGCTCAGATAGCCAAAGTTGCAATGTGTTGCTGGGATTCAGAGCACTGGGCTTTGCTTGAAGTGTGTCTTTTGTGTGTGTACATGTTAGGGCTGTGTGAAAGTGGTGGGCTTTTCGAAAATCGCTTGACCTCCATTGTTGATGCTTCTCATCGCTACCTTAGCTGGCTGTAACAAAGCAAGCACGGGCTGCTGTTCTGTAAAACAAATAATAAATCTGTTATGCTTAATTTTTTTTGAATGCTGAGGATTCATTGAGGAAAACATTATGTTCATTTTTAGTCCTTTGTTTGCAAATTCTCTGCAGCCCAAATGTTCAGAAATCATGTTTTAATCGATGAGCTCTAGAAAATACAGAAGGTGTAAAAGGATTTGTCTTGCAGAATGCATTGCTAACATGTTTTCCGAGCCATTACACTACTTTTATTTTGGTGCAAGTTTAAGTAATGCCATGCAGCAATGAACTGTGCTGCAAATGGATCTGGTCTCCTCTTTCACTGTCTTGTATTTATCCTCTTGTGCTTGAGAAAGGGAATAAAACTGCCTTCATTAGCTTGCTAATTAAACACAATGAAGTGTGTGGCCCAAGGTTAATGGCAATGGACTTTAAAAACACAAAACTCTTGAACAGGTGTTTGGGATGTATTTTTTTTAATCTGTCATCAAATCCAGATAATTATACCACCGAGACAACCATTGTCAGAGTTCTGGGGAGAAGAAAACGCTATGTTTGAGACACCAGTGAGCAGTGTATTATTTTTAGTGGCATTATTTATAAACACCTCTCCTGGTCTTGCATAGCCTGTGGTTTAACTCCCCTCTTCTCCCCCCACTCCATTTCAAAGCATCTTCTGCAAAGCATCTTCCCTTTGGTTTGTGTGGATCAAGCAGGGTTAAAAATTCTGTATCCCTGGACCAGAGTGAGGGTCTAACCTGAGCCTGGGGAGTTAACTCAAGTATTTACACACTGAAATTTCTGCCATTTCTTGTGCCTTTGAGCAGCCCATGCAGGCTGTGAGGCTCCTGCTCGCTCGATGCGATAGGAAGAAGCGGCCAATTAAAGCGGAGGGCTCACACTCCCCGCGTTTGAGCTGTCACCAGCCTCCTGTCCACTCTGGTCTCCATCAGCTAGAACACGCTTGTCAGGTTTTTTTGTGCTTTACGTGACGCAACAGTTGTGGACCTCCCCTGCTGCCACTGAATGGATGGTAGAGAAGAAAGAAACAGGCCAGCGTCACTCTTTTTTCCTTTCTTTTTTTTTTTTTTTTTTTTTTTTTGTTTTGTTTTGTTGTTGTTTTTGTTCTCGTCTCTCTCTCCCACCATTTTCCCCCATCCCCATGCACACACTCCTTGTTTTGGAGGTCAGCCTAGAGGGGTTTCCTGGTTTCTCCAGTTCTGGGAAGCAGGATTGTTGCACAGGGTGAGATGGCAGAGTGGCAGCTTTTGGAGCGTTGGTAATGGGATGATGGGACCAGCCCAGTTATCCTGCTGCTGTCATTTGCATCCTGCCTGTCCATGGGGTGGGTCCCTCTGCAGAAGTGCTGTAGGTGTAAAAGGAACTAAGGGATGTTTATTTATCAAGAGTGAAAGGTGGATAGCAGAGATGTTTTGAGACTGGGCACCTGTCAGAGGTGTGGTTGTGTGCTCTGCCTACATGGTGCCTGTTCCTAGAAAGCCAGGACACCTTTAAAATAAAATAAATGGAAGTCAAAGTTACTCCTCATTTGGGCCTTGTAGCAGACGGTGTTTTGGCTGTCATATTTCAGGATCTGCTTTTAGAAGCATTTCTAAAATTTAGTGTTAAGAAGTAGTTGACCATGTGGAGCTGCACTAGGATATTCAGAGTTAAATGAAATTTTAGGAGCACTGGATCTTTCAAACCTTACAAAATATAACACCTCTCTACCAAACACACCCAGGACAGTTATTTCGAGTTTAACGTAGTAGGAGTAGTCTAAAAGTTGTGAAAGTGATTTGGTAATCCTCTGCTTCTGGCTGTGCATGGCCAAGGCAAGGTAAGACCCTGAATGCCCCTTCTCCAGGGAGTACCACACCCAGTGCTGGGCACAGCTTCTCCTTGTGATGCCTCTTGTCCTTTGCCTGGAAATCTGTGTGTCCAGCCCTGTCAGCTGCTGCTGGAGAAGTGTTGCTGTAATTTGGGAAGGGGTGAAGGTAGGGGAGGGAACCTGGTTGAGTTCAGTGCTAACCCAGAGCCAAGTGAAAACCCTGGTGGTGCCTTACCCTCAGCTTTGGCAACCAGAGAATTGCTTATGCACTGAGAAAGTCTTGTGAAGACAACTTGGGAAGTCAGGGTTGGTATCTGCTGCACAGTTGGCTTTCTCTTGCTGCTGGCCTGGAGGAGTGGTGTCAAAAAGGCATGTGGCAGCATTTTCCAGGTTCTTGGGTCAGCTGTGGGCAGTGATGCGGGCAATGAGGTGCTGGGCCTTGGCACTACCACAGCACCCGGGCTCCAGCGCTCTCCCTGTAACAAAACGTTGTGGGAAGTTGGGAAATGGGAACCGCAGAGCGTAATCTCTGCTTTAAAGAGGTGTTGTCTTTCCCTTTTATCCCTCCTTGGCCTTTGATTTTAAAACTAGCAGGGGAGTGTGATTTTCCTGCCTGGCCAATAGCACTGTGTGGATCTGAATTATTCAGTGTAGCACTTGGCATTCTGCACCCTGTTCCCACTTAAGCTCTTTTTCGCCTGTTCCTTCATGTGGAGATTTTCACATCAGTGAAATTGGATGTGTTTAAGAGAGGTGTTTGTGGCCACAGCATTCACCAGTATAAGCTCTCCTCTTCCCCCTGCCTTTCCCTTCCATTAACCATTGAGGATCAGCTAATGTCTAATCTCTTCTCTTCATTATTACTTCATTCTGAAATGGTTTTGTATCTCATTAGTCATTAGTTCCTTTAAGGTATATTAAAAAAATATACATCACTCCCCCCCAATCTTCCTTGTAAGTTTTCTTGGAGCCACTGAAGTCAGAGGGGCAGAGAAGTAAATTAAAGATGAAGCACTCTGCCTGCATTCTGCAGACCCAGCACATTTTATGCTTAGATTTTAATATAACCATTGGTCTTTTTCACCAATTTCATGTTCTATTCTCTCTGTCATCTTCCTCCTTTACTACGGTATAGCTTCAATTCAAACTAAAAGTTAAGAGCAGCAATTGTCAGTGTACACTGTAAAATAATAATATGTTTCCCTCCAGCACACAAGTGCCTCTTATTTTGCCAGTATTTGAGTCTTTTGCTCTGATTAGGTTATTGCGTGTGGCATTGGTCCATCATGCTACTTAAGAAAAAAATCTGTTACCAATGCCTAGGTGCCTCAGAAAAATACAGCTCCTCTTTTGCAAAGTGCTGTTTGTGTAGGGAGAAGGTCCTTGCCCCCAAAACACTGAGCAGAGGGACCAAACATGAGAAAATGAAACTGTCTGCAAGTGCTCCCTGCTGCATCGTGGAGTGGCTCACCCAAGGTCACACCAAATATTTTGTACCTATACTAAATAATCTGTGTGAGAAAGTGTTTATGGTGTAAAGTCGGGGTTTAACCTGGTAGTACACTCTGTCCACCTTATGTGATTTTTAATGTCTTTTGGTGACTGGGCATGTTTTTGCTCTTGGGAAGATCCTTTCCTCTTAGGCTGGGTTGCCTGCAAGCAGGGACCAGTTTATGCATACAGGTGTGTGAAAAGAAACACAGAGGAAGGAGCAGCCTGTTTGTGCCTGGCTGGAGAAAGATGCAGATGAGCCATTTCTCATTAATAATTCTGCAATATCCAGCTCGGTGTGCCATTTCACTGCAGATTCAGTTTCGGACCTTAGGGGAACTCTGTGGGCAGGAGGCTGCTCAGAAGAGGGCACAGGGCTGGGTGTAGGGCGAGAGGCAGCCTGGACTTAAAGCATCTTTTTGTGCCTCATTGGTGGGTGTGGGAATCAGGGGTATATTAAGGACCTGAAATGAGCCTTTGAAAATGTTGGTACAGCAGATGTTAGAAGTAAAACTTGTGTCTGTGGATGTTTCATAGTATTCCTATAGCGCATAATTTATGATATATAACAAAAGTTTACCACGTATTCCCATGTCTTCTTTAGCAGGAGTGAGTTCTGAGATTTTGCAAGTCAGTGGCAGGACAAGGGCATTGCTCCCCTACCTGTTGGGTCTACAGATGGTGCTCTGACCACCACATTACGCTTTTTTGTCCACCTGGAATTTAGTTTGGTGGGGAAAATATGTTGTTCTGGTAATTTTGTTAAACCAGAGGTATAACTTTGATTTCTTTCTCCTGTCTCAGTCTCATACTAATATATCTGTATATGAGTGCCTCCTCTGAATAAAGAGAATAAAGCACGTTCACAAAACGATGCAGATTTATTCTGAGCTATGTTAATTTGCATTGAAGTGGGTACTCATGCAAATTTAGACATGGATTTTGAACTGGACTCTTCATGTCTCGTATGTAGCCTTGTGTGATGATGGGAGAAGAAAAAGGTGCTACGAAAAGGTGCTACGAGCAGAGAGGGTGAGTTACTCCTCCTCTAGTCAAGCTGGAAATGGAATGTATTGCTGTCAGTTTTATAGAGAAATAAACAAAAACTGGGAGAAATGAGTGTGCCTTTGGAGCAACCCAAAATCCAAGAACTATATTGAATGAGTCTCAAACCACAGCGACAGAGGTCATAATTTCAAAAAGTCCATAGTAGCTGACACTATAATGTCTTAGGTACTGTGACTGCCTCTGCATTTTTCCCCTTTTCTTTTTGTAATTAAAGAATTTTTCCCATTGTAGAACTTGTTTTCTAACTGTTAGCAGAAGTTTAAATTTTCTGTGTGCCAGTAGTGCTAATGTAATGCTTCTTCCTAATGTCTTGCTCCAAGGTGTGAGATGATAAGCCTTTGAGTGGATGAGAGGGATAAAGTTAGCTCCATTTGTGCCTGATCTATCAAATGGTCAATCTAGGTGGCTAACCCTTTTTTCCTCTGACATTAGCTATTTAAAATGCCTCGTGTAATGTGTTCAACTTTTAAAATTTGGCTTTTAGGAATATTTTGCTTATGCATAATTTACCTCTGCAGACAGTTTTGAATTCCTGGGGAGGGAGGAATGCAACCATGGGTCCGATGTGAAGAAATGTTCAATCAAGCTCTGTCTCCTTTTTGTGACTTTTTAAAAGCATTTCAGAAACAAGGGTATTTCAGGCTTTTTAAGCCCTTTTAGTGCTGTCTGCATGTTTTGCAGTCTCTGGATTGCTTCTGTGGACTGTGGCTGTTGCTGCAGTTTGACTGGGCAGCCTGTAAACTCCCCCTTCCAGTTGCTCTGTTTGCCATCGATGCTTTCTGTTTCTGGGAAAGGAGGACGTCTAAGCTGTGCACAGTTGATGTGCCTTTCTCTAAGGCAGCAAGCTGAGCTTTATACAATGAAAGTTGTGAGGAGGCTGTGGTACTGGTCTTGGAAGAGCTCACGAGCTCTAGTGTGAGTAGGCCTTGGCTTTGCTTCAGACCTGTAAGTTACCATGTGGATTTGCAGGAGTCCCTGTACTCTGAAGAGGGAAACTATAGTTGCTTTGAGATGCAGATGCTCGTCAAAGCACAGATTTGTGGTTATCCTGGTGGTAGCCTTGGCTTGTCAAGTTCATTTTTGGGACAATTGAGCTGTGGCACTGCAACCTGCAAGCACGTGGCTCATTTGTGCTTCAAGTCTTTGTTTCTTTCCTCAGTATGGCAACTGAATCAGGCAGGATTTGCATTGCCACTCTAGTTCCGGAGAGTAATTAATGGGTTAAGAATGCTAATTCCCCTGTATATGTGCAGGCTGAGAAATTCAATTGTCCTTGGGTTTTTGTGGCGGGAGTATCCAGTTACAGCCCAGAGGCGGCTATTGGGCAGCAAACAAAAGTTTGAACTCGAAATCCTTTACTTTCACATGCACCCATAGATATCAGCCACTTTTATTTTTATAGAAAAGTCTCTGCTAAAGCACGGTCTTATGCCCGGGGTAAGGTATTTTCCCAAATAACTATTGCAGTTGTTCTGGAAAAGACTCACCTGCTCAGCTCCTAAAAAGTGAGTTTGGGTGGTGGTGATAGGCACT
>NW_008680270.1:6025-7029 GCF_000695815.1 Acanthisitta chloris | reverse complement strand
TTCCTGCTGTGAAATTCCTTTCTGTGCAAGGAGCCTGGGATACACATGAGATAAAGCTTAGCACAACCTGAAGAAGAGCAGGATGATGCTTTTGATGCTTGGTGCTGCCTTGCTGGGGATGCTGGCTCTGGCAGCTGGCTGGCATGGTGTGGAGTTGTGAGTGCCTGGCTCTGGTGAGAATACCTGAGCTGAACATCACCATCTCTGCATGGACCCTCAGGTGGGGATGCTCTCATGGGGTGTGCCCTGCCACTGAGCTGCCTCATCCAAGCTCCTTGCCTTTCTTTGAAATATTTCAAGGACAAATGCTCTTAAAAAAACCAAACCCAAACAAAAAACCCCAAACAAACAAACAAACAGTCTCCCCCCACAAAACCCTCAGAAAAAGAAAAAAAACCCAGCGACACAAAATTAGTGGAGATGGATGTTTTTATCTGATTGCTGTTGTTTCACTGCTTACTTCACTGTTATGACAGACCTTAGCCCCTTCCTCAGGCTCCTGCAGCACCTTTATAAAGTGAAAGTGTGAAGGAGGGGCCTGTGGAAGGGCAAGATCAGCACACTCAATTGTAGCAGGAAATTTCTGTGTCGTTTTGGATCACCTTTAAGAGTGTTTGAAGCAACACGGTGGCCCTCTGGTCCCAATTTCCAGGCTTCTTTATGCATGTGATAAAGACAAGCAGTGCCTGATGGAGCCTTCTGATGAGCACGCTTGCTGTCACTGGGCATTTCCTCTCATGGGTGCAGCTCGGGGGCACAAAGCTCATTCAACCTGAATTTTGATGGATGCAAAAAGAAAAAAAGGAAGAAAAAAAAAAAGTCCAACCCACTGAATGTACTGTCCTCAGGGTTATCATCTCCTGATGGCCTGACACTGTGTCTGTTCACATTGGCCAGAGTTTGGCCGGATGTGCCTCTTCCTGAGAGGTATTGTAACATTTATATTGTACCTGAGATAACTGGGGAAGTCGTTTACAGTTAATTTTTATGACTGTAGATAATAT
>NW_008680270.1:0-5992 GCF_000695815.1 Acanthisitta chloris | reverse complement strand
GAGTTAGTGCTGCTAAAAGCAAACATGAGAAACTTTTTTTTTTTGATATATCGTAATAGAATTTCCTTTCCCATGCAATCCTTTACAGATTGGCTGTTTATTATGTAAGTAACAGCTAAAAGAAGCCCTTCCAAGGTAACTGTAAGCCTCAGAGGTAAATGAGATCACTCCTACCCTGTTAGGTAAGTGAGATGCAAGTGTATCTGGCTGGGTAACTGTGTCTGTAGACTCCTTCTCAATGAATTGCTGATGAAAGAAGAAACCTCGAGTGAGGGATGCGCCATTCTCGCAGCCTGTGCTCCAGAATTGCCCCGTTGATGTCCCTGACACTTTTTGTGCATGGAAATGATCTCAAATCAGCTAACTTTGAAGTGTGGTATGACAAGATAAAGTTGGCTAAAAATAGGTCTGAATATGAAAGTCAGGCAAAAACTCAGAGTGGGGAGCTGAGGGTCGTTTTACAGGCATTGTTGATAGAGTTTCAGGGTCCTGAGAAGGGAAGATGAATGTCTTTCTGTTACAGTAACAGCTGCTCTCTGTCCATCGGGCTCTAATGTTTGCCGATCCAACTCATAATAATTAAACAAAAGAGTTACTTCATAGCAGCCTTGGTGGAGGATTTATGTTGGAATTTTATCTTTCTCCATTTAGTTTTCTTCGTCCGTTAAAGAAAAATACAAAGTTAACCTCTCACCTGGACTGGGGCTTGCCTCTCCTCCTGTACTACTGGGAGGAAACTGGCTGTTAACTGGGCATTCAGAGTTATATTAACAATAGTAATAAAAAAAATCATTAAGTTTCACTAACACACTTGTTCTTTGAGAGCTTTCCAGGGGTTTTGTGTCCCAAGTCCCAGGGCACATGGGTGATTCTGAGGGGTTGTTAGTAGCTCCCTAGTATGGCCATGCAATGCCACATGCAGATTCCTCTTCCTTCTTTCCTCTTAATTTTTAGTGATTTTCACCCCCCTCCCCATTTTGAGAGCTACCAGTTGTCTTGTGTGAGCAAGCAAACAGCCCCAAAGGAGTCTCAGATGTAAAGTGTAGGAGCATTTTGGGAATGGATCTGTATTGTGGGACTTTATTCTGATGTACTTAACTCTGCAAACCCCTCTGGAATGAGTCAGTCTTGGAGGCACAGGGGTCCAGGGCAAGGCACAGTTTCATTGCTTGGTACCTTCTTGTGATTTCAGCTGTGTCTTTAAGACAATTTGGGGTTACGTCCTCCTCTTGTCAAGTATCTCCTACTCTCTTCTGTCATCTCCCTCTTCCCCTGTGGGGGGTCCAGAAGATTGCACCTAGAAATAACTGGTTTGTAACTTCTTTTCATCACAGTGGCACAGCTTTTCTTAAAGATACGCTGAAGCTACCATTCCTGGAAGATCACAGGGTTAAATTTATCCAGTGCTAAAGCACCACAACCTGAAGCCCAGGGCTTCCTTTGCAGGATCCTTCCCCAGGTCTTAATGGAATCCATGCCTCTGTGTATCTGCCTTTTGAACGCTGCCTGTTAATTTAATACCATTTACCCTTCTCCAAAGGAGAGTAGGCCCAGTTGGATGGTAAGGTTAAAACCTGAGCTGTGCTATGTTTATATTAATAATTTCCACTGGTGAAATATGGATCTGAGACTTTCCTCATTCATTTAAACCTCATAGTTAATAGGCAATAGTGGAAATGTACCATGTACATGATTATTGCAGTGACCTGATTTCACATGCACTTCTGATCTGACTTCTGTTTTTAAAAAAAAAAAAAAAGAATTATATATAAAATTGATTTTGGGAGCCCTGGGAAGGAGAAGGAAACCATTTATTTCAACCCCCAAATTCCTTTGAGCTGTAGAAACATTGTCAAAGTAATTGTAGCCTTTTCAATTTTTTTTCTGTGTAGATTTCTTTCTGTGTAGTCTCGGAAAAACTGTGCTCTGTTGATGGATGTCACTGTTTTTTTACTTGTGACAAATATCTCCCAAGGTATTGTTTGAGTGATGTAAAATTGGTTCATGTGTAAAATTCTAGCTTTTCATGAATACTTTATCATGGATATGTGTATGTTAGCTTCTTCTGGATTAAGGTGTTATACCTTTAGTGGTTTGCTGCAGGATATCATCTTAATCATTTTTGCTGTAATTTAATCATCTTAATTAAAACTGCATTGAATTGTGGAAAGTAATTTGGGTCTGGAGAGCAGTGGGTTTTTGTATTTGTTGGGGTTTTTTTTTTGTCTTGTTAGAAGATGGTAATGGTCTTGGCAAGGTTCTGCTAAAAATTAGCACAGTGTACAAAAACTCATGTTGCTAAGTTAGTACAGTATTTCTCCAGCTAATTGTGGCCTTGAAGGGTATAATATAAAAGGTCATCTTTGTTAGTGAACTGCAGGCTTCTCCTGCGAGACAGAAATCCATGTCCTTATCAAGGATGAAATCTTGGCTCCTTGGTTACACAATTGAGCTTTGCTATAATTTGGACATCATTAGGCTCTTATTAAAGCAGTGGAACACTCTAATCAATCTTGGTGCTTTGTTTCTTAAATGTACTTCTGTATCTGAATGTGTGTTATGGCTTTCCTTTCTTTTCTGACTCCATGATCCCCATGAAGGAGAAGGGTCTGACGATGAGGTGGGTAAAAAGTTGCTGGTTTCTTCTTTTTGGGGTGTTCTTTGCTCAGAAGGTTCCCATTTGTGTCAGTGATTATGAGAGCTGAGATGTTCAACCTCCTCATGTTCTTGTGTTGAGAAGGAGGAGGAGACATTCTGGAAAGAGCAGTCATTTGGTTTGGTTTGTACTCTAAAACAAAATACACAAAACTTCACAAACCCCAAATTAAAGTTTATTAGTGATTGACATTACTTTTCTCTTTCTTTAAACCCAAACAAAAGGGTTTCAGTTGGGTGTTTTGGGGGGAAAAAAACCCCTCAACCCAAGCCAGATTTCTATTTTTGTGGCACATGGTCATGGGGCAGAATTGTGGGGGAAAGAAAGAGGTTTGTATTGTGCTTTTATCCCTTTTTTGTGTTGTGGGATTTGTTTTCATTGGGATGTTGGCAGTCCCAGGAATGCATTTTTGTGTCTCTGACTCGTGCATTGTAAAACATAGCCGATGCTTGCCATTTCTTTGTTTGATTGCTGTTTCTTTAACCAGCTGATATTTTTCTAGTTGGATAGATAAATGGATCTTCCCCAGTTACTGGCAGTTAGATCTGATTTTGCAAAGCTATAACAGTTAGATTTGTGGTTTAGCAGGGCTTCCTTTTCAAGGTTTTGAAGAGTCTAAAATTTGGTGCCTTCCTTTACCTGTATTTGGGTGGATGATGTTCTGGGAATGCCTGTGTCCTTGAGACAGTGTTGGAAATGCTTGCAGAGGCAGGAACAGCAGTATGGGATCATCACTGTAAAGGATTGTCCTCTGTAATGTCCCTGCCAGATTCACTTTCATATGTCTTGAAGATGATAATCCGAGAGTACTATACCGGTGGGACACGAAGTGCTGTTATTCGCACGCACAGATGAGGACCAAAGCAGAGAGATGTGCTCTACACAAGTGATGCTTGGACCCTTGGTGGTGTTTGGGCAAGTCAGAGTCTGTGCTCCCTAGTCCTCAAAGATGGGTTTGTATGTGAACCTCTAGATTATCACAGCATACCCGTGCAAGGAGGTAGAGACCTACATTTGTTATTATTTTAATAATAGATGACTTCATCTCAAGCACAGATGCTGTGACAAACGCTGCCTAGTTTTGCAGTCTGTTGGTGTATGTACTGTGGCTCTGCTCAGGTAACACATTATGCCTTTAAAAACAAGTGAAAACTGGAAAAGAAACTGTGTTGTGCTTGCAGATGGAGAAAGCTCTATCCAGGGACTTCTGGTATCCAGCAACTTTTTTTCAGGAGTCCTGTTTTTCCCTGAATCTGCCTACCAAAGGCTCCCAACTTCAGGCTGGTACCCCCACTAGCAGCTCCTCGCTGCGTGGTACATGCTGAGGTGCTCAGTGGCATTTGAAATGGGCTGTGCACCGCCTCATTTACAATCCCCTGGTTGGTACTTCCCCAGTTTCTGCCTAATGGATGCATGTGCTCTTCAAGAGCTCTCTCCAGGTTTTGCTGGTTCATGCAAAAACTTGCTCTTTGAGCAATTAGGAGAACCAAACATTTCTGCTGTGAAGGGGTGAGCTACCTTGGGCTGTGAGTTTTTAATGAAAGCTTAAGGTTATGAATGTGTCATCATCTCATTACCATTCCTTATTGTGTGGCATCCTGTTAGTCTGAGGTAGTTTAACTGTCTCCAGCCTAAATTGAGTGCTACTTTGAGTATTTATAAACTCTACAACTGTTAAAACAAACCAAATCTCCAGTTGCAGAAATGGCAGTGCATTGAAGGCAAGGAGTTGTCTCTATGGAATATAGTCTTTTATAGGTTGGGTATAAATCAACCTCTGACTTGTGGGTGTTGGGAGGAAAATTTCCTTGGGGGCTAGTAATCCAGAATCAGCCTCCTATAAATCTGCTTGGATCTTCTCCTGAAGCGTGTGGAGGTACTGGATAGCTGATTATGGATGTAGACTGTGGACCTGAGAGTTTGAAATACTACTGCTCCTTCTCTTCCATCACCACACTGGACAGACAGGTCCGAGAAGCAGATTGTTTTCAGTGTGTTAGAAGTGATGAGTTCATTGTCCTGTTCTCTCCCTCCCTCCCTCCCAGTAAAACCTGCAGACTTGACTTTAGATTTTGAGAATTGAAAGCAGACAGCAACAAATATAACTGGGTTGGTTTTATTTGTTTTCTGGGGTTTCAGGTGCAGGAATGTACGATGATCACATTTTTGTGCTTTTCTGTATTTTTCCCATTCCTTGAGAGTTGGAAAATGTGTTTCCTCAAATGAAAAGTGATGTTTTACATCTTCTAAATGTCTCTGAAGGATGAGTCTGTAGCAGCAAAAATCCAGCTCTTCACTGGGTAGCAAGAAATTCTGAGAAGGAAGAACAGGGCAGAAGTGATGCCACTTTATCTGTGGGGACAGGCTGGCTCTTGCCAGCTGGGCAGTGACAGCATTTGTCATTGCTCACTTCCTTCAAATGAAGAGGTTTTTGGCCTTTTTATGGTATTACCCAGTTGCCAGCAGCTCTCCTAGTGCTGCAGGTTAAGGTACCATTTGAAGGATGGACTATGTGAGAGTTCTGGTCCTTTTGGCTTTCCATGAAGAGCAGAATGTTGTTCATGTCTCTGAGCAATTTGTAGTTCATGAAATTTTCCTCGGAAAGGTAAACCATTCCTACGGCAGCTCTAAAATGTCATCCCTACTCTGCGTTACACCAGCAGTGATTAGGACAGCTTTGTTCACTTCAGTTACCTGATGGGTTCATTGGCCTCCAGATCCAGGAGGCTGCAGAATCAGGCACGTCCTACAAGATGTTGGCTTTGTCCCTACCTTGTTGATCACCTCCTCTTCGTCCCCATGTCCGTCCTGGTTTGCACAGTACTCAGATGTGGTGTTTACAGGAGGTTTAATCTAATGGGGAATGGCCAGTAGCAAATGATATATGGGCTTGGTTTGTGGGGTTTTAGTAACCTTCCTTTTTTTCTCTTCTCATGCAACTTGCATGCTTCTCTTGGTTTTTTTGGGGGTTTTTTGTTTTTGTTTTGGTTGTGCTCTCTCCACCTTTCTTCTTCTTTATAGGGAATTGTCTGTTTCAGCTTCAGTAAATGTTTTCTTACTTATCAGAACAAAAGCATTTGAGCCTGGTGGGGTTTTTTTGCATGTGTGCAGGGATTTTGCCAGAGTGTTTTTATGGGCAGTGCTGCTGAGCTTGTCAGCAATGCTGAGCAAGAAAGTCAGGCTCCAGTATAGATTACGTATCTTTACAGATTTTTATCTCCAGTTTGCAGGAAAGGGTAGGCTGAAGTCAGTCTTCACAGTTCAGTAGAGGAGAAAGCTGTAACCATCACACAAGTGCCAACAGACCCATCCTCCTGCCTGCCAGGAGGGGAGGTG
>NW_008680269.1:35441-60739 GCF_000695815.1 Acanthisitta chloris | reverse complement strand
ACACACACACACATATATATATAATATATATATATATATACACTATAGTAGTAGTGTGTTTTCATTTGGTTTAGCAGTACTAGCTGCGAGTACTGCACCAAAACAGAGTTCTCTGAACCCAGATCCTGAAGAAGGTTTATCTGCAACTCCCCAAGGGTTAAGACATTATTTTTTCTGTGGGGTTCTGCAGGGTTTAGAGCATACCCATGCATACCAAACAGTATGAGCAAGATTTCAGCCCTACCATTAACAGTGCAGAGGAAGGGAAGGTGACAGGCAATGACAAGGCTGCACAGAGTTCCCTCTTCAACTATTTCTCCATTTTTTTTAGAAAATCAACCATCCTTTGAACTATGTCTCCACTTTCTGAATAGGTTTTTAAAGCTGAGGAGTAAGTCTGTGGGTGACAGAGAGGGTAGTAAGATAGAGCACATATAAATGCTGGCTGCAAACTTTGAGTCCAGGTTGCCTTCAAACAGCAACTTGGACTCTTGGAAGAAACTGTACTATGGACAAAGGAGCACTCAGTCAAAAATGTCAGACTGGTGCCAAATATTTTCCAGCCAAATCTAGGTTTGGGATTCCTTTTTTACAAGAAAAAAAAAAGATATGTTCCTATGGCTAAAAATTATCTCTGCAGTAGCTCTGTGTAACTGCTGGAAATGAAGACTCATATGTGAAGAATATCTTGCTATGCACAACAAGTGATTTTGTGAATGCATTGGCAATAAAAATGCCTGAGTTGTAACACAAAATTCTTGCAAGAAAGCAGAGAGAGAAGAGTAAGTTCTGGTTGCCCACCAGTCAGCAATTAATTTTTGTATGAAAATAATCATTTCCATTCCTAATGACTGTGTAAGCAGAAGTACTTATGACAGTTACTTTATTTTTACAATAAGAGCCTTCTTGGGACTGGATGGCTGGTAAAACAGGGAAACTGCTTTGCATGCACTAATATTTGTCTGAATGCCTATTATTTTAGATGGTCAGAAGGGAAGAGCCCTGAGAAAGATATCCTCAGTATCATAGTGGTGAAAGTCTGGTTAAGAGGCAGTCAATGGGATTTGATTTATTCTCTCTGCAGCTTGGTGTTAGCATCTCATGACTAGTCTCAGCTCTGCCAGTGAGTTGATGTATAGTCCTGGAGTGTCAGTTAGATCCTAGCACTGGTGGAGAGCAGCCTCCAGATCCCACTCAGCCATTGCTCTGCAGGAGCTGAAGCATCCCAGATATTTTTGGAGGCCTGAGAGGAAAGAAAGGACCAGGCATGGGTCAACTTTCCACACTTGGATGAAACTTTAGTCACCAGCAGTGGTGATGGCATTTCAAGGGATGCCTTACCACTTCTATCCATCACTTTTATTATTTTTATTATCACTTCTCACCATCTGTGCTTTCTTACAGGGAGGTGTGTGCTTGCTCCTGGCATGGGATGGAATGGGAGGGAACAAGGCTGGGTATCCCTGCCCAAGCCAGTCTGTTGGAATCTCTCACCAGCTCTGTTACCTCATCCAGCTCCTCTGCTCCCATCCTTGCTTTGCAGTGTGGTTTCTGCCACCTCCTGAGCCTCAGAATCTGCTGGCAGTCCTCTGGCAGCTATCCCTGTCTCCACACTGGATGTTGGCTGCAGGAGATGGAGGCTCAGTAATGTCATAGCACCTCTGGAAAGGTTTAAGATCCTATCTTCAGATCACTGATTTTGAATACCCATGCTTTAATTCAGCTGTGGTGTGTGCAAAAAAATATTAAATTTTCAATAATTGCTTTGTAGGTAAAATAACCATGCTGGAAAATAATATTTTGACTTTAATATTGATAATGAGCACATGCCATAAATAAAGATAATCGTGCATTACATGTGCATGGCAGGAGATGATACCAAGCCTATTAAAACAGTATCAATCAGGCACTGCAAATGGTTTATATTTAGCATATCTCATTTTAGATTAAACAGACTCCACTCTCAATTATCCAGTAATTACCTAGAGGCATGAAGGCATGTACACAAAGCTACAGCAAAGCAACTGTGAGCTCTGGCTTACTTTGCTGTTGGTAGACTTCATTTTGTCAGGATTAATTGGTGAAAGGCTGATGATGAACACATGACAAGCACAACACTCAATAATGCTTTAATAAAGTGATGGAAGCAAATGTTTTCCATCAAACCTCTTCAGCACAGGAAATGTGATTAATTAAGCACATTCATCTAATTACTGTGTGAATTCTCTGGAGGTAAGCACATACTCCAAGGCAGATACACTGAGTATGATTCCAGAGGCTAGATTCAATTTATTTTTCTGTGGAGTTTTTATGTAAACATTAAGTACATTTTTTAAGGAGAGATCTTAACCACGATTGGTTTCCAGCCCTGGATCAAAGTTGATCCTAATCACCCCTGTTCATCAGCACTAACAACTGGTCTTCCTTCAGAATAACTCTCTGGCTTTTCTATTATCTCCAGTGAGACTGAGCTTTACAAAAAAATGCAACCACCGAAACGTTGGTTGGATGTTGGCTGTGTCTTACAAGTCTTTGGGTGTGCAGGACTGGAGCTGCTTTTCTAATTAGCATCAGCAAATGAAGGATCCCAGGCTCCAAACTGTGTCTGTACAGTACTGCCTGGGGACAAACCCTTTCAAAAACAAGAGCCACAGTGGTGCTATCATCAATCCAGGCATAGCATCCCTACAACAGCAGCTGTAGGAATGCTGAGCTCTCAGCCCTTTCTGCCCATGCACAAGGCAAACCCATGGGCAGGGCACTGGGGAGGGCATGTGAGTGCTGGGGTCACTCCCTCCCACCACTGCCTGCCCAGTTCTGTCCTGGGGCTGCCTCTCAGCACCCAGCAAAATTTGCTTCTGCAATGGAAATACTCCATTTGCTTGGGACAGAAGAAGCAGCAACTGCAGGAACAGTTCAGCCAAGTGACCCAAGGGGCAGCAACTCCTGCCAAACCTTCCCCTTGCCCCAGCACAGCCCCAGGCTGCTGAATTCCCCAGCCACAGGGTGGTCCCAGCCACGAGGTCACAGGGTGGGAGGCTGAAGGCACAAAGAGACACACAGTCCCAGCAGGGCCTTATTGTGACTCTGTGCAGAAACACCAAATATTTGGGGTAGTGAAGCTGGGGAGAGGGAGACCAAACCTAGCAGAGAAGGAAAAGCCATGCCAAATTCCCACCACTTCTGTCAGCACTACTTCCTCTCCATCCCCCTCTCCCTTCCCCATGGGAAAACCCATGCCTGGTGGCTGTATCCTTAAAAAGATCCTTGTCAGGTTATAATATCCATCCATCAATTAACCACATAAATGCCCACAGTCCAGAGAGCTGTCCTTCTGTGCTGCTACAGTGACTAACATCAGGGATACTTACCATCACAGGCTTTGCCATATTTACCTCAATAAACCTTGGACTTTACATGTTCAATTTAGAGGTTTACAGCAGCCTAGTCCATAGTGCATTTAAAGTCAACAGAAAGACTCTGCCTGACTTCTGTGGGCTTGGATTTATTCCAAAGGAAATATTTTCCTACTTAAGTAACTCTGAAACATCAACCCAAAAAAAAAAAACCAAAAACCCAACAAAACAAAACAACCCTGGAATGTTTCATTTAAAAATATGTTGTTGACAACAGAGAGCAAAGAGAGCCTAGCACTGGGGATGTGTTTTTAATGTTGCTTCAATCAAGTGCTTCAGAATAATGAAATGCTTGTAAAATAAACCTGTTTGCATTTATGGCCTTCCCAGCTATGGCTGGGCAGGGATGGGGTGAAGTGCTGAGAAATTCTGGTCCAAAGGAAACGACTAAGGGAAGCAAAAGCTTTCTGAGAGAGCCTGGCAGCTTGCTGGCTCCCCTGAGAGGGGAAGGGAGAGCAGAGCCTGGGGGAAGCCCCAAGGTATGAAGTATCTGACACATTGGTATAATTGAACTTGTTGCAATACCAGCTCCTGGCAAAGATCTGGAGACCTTCCAGAGCATTTCAGTAAGCACACTGTACCTAGATGAATAGAGCCAAGAAGTCATCCTCATAAGAGAAGGCAGGGCTCAGTTTGGACTCTTATTTGCTGCTATTTGCCCTGGGAGGCTCCCACACACCCTAAATAGTTCATCATGCATTGCTGATGCACCACAGGTGTATATAGCAGCAGCAGGTGAATATAGCTGTGGGTAGGTGAATATCTGATAAGGGCTCTGTAATCATTCCTGCAGTGTAATCACTGCTCTGCCTTCTACTTAGTGTGTAATACCTTGCATCCTGCTGGCAGGATAATTAGTGCCACTTCAGCAAGATGAGCCCAGACACACCACACTGGAGAAGCCAGGAGGTTCACCTGGGACATCTGTCCTCTCCTGTCAGTGATAACCAGACAGTGTGGAGGAAGAAACCAGTGTGGTGCTCACTGGGAGAGTTAGCCCTTCCAAACCACCCCGTGGTGGGCCAAGATTCAAGCAGCACCATGTGAAACCCAAGTCTGCAGAAGTATCATGTATTTAACTACTAGGATTATTGTTTGGGAAGTTTGTATGGGAGAGAGGTGCCACATGGGCAGTGGAGAGTCTGCAGTCATCTCTAGTGTAAACTTGTCACCCTATTTCATAAATCAAACCAATACATAGGAACTGCTCCAGCGTGGTTGACCTGGTGCCATCCATCATAGAGTGTGTGTGTGTTTGTTTTGGCAGTGACTTGGAGCCAGATTTCTGTGTGTCCTGCTGGGGTATGCAAATCCTCTGATATTTTTGTGCTAAAAATAAGCTGGAATTGCTGCTTCTCCTTCTATGCAATTGGATGATTTTTGTCTTCTACTCTCTGTCCAGGGATAGACATATCTTCTGTGGCCAGGGCCTGTAAATGCTCTGGGTGGACCTGTGCATGATGTTGTCTCAGAACTATATGTGGGAGAGGGGCAGCAATCAACCCTCACTGGAGCACAGTGAAGGGACATGGGCTGCAAAGCCACATTTTTTTCTTGGGTTTAGAAAAGCAATACCAGAGTGTAGCTTACTGACATATGCCAATACACAAAGGTCTCTTCTCTCCCAGCATGCATGTGGATATCAAGATTTGCCATTTTGAAAGCTAGCATACAAAATGGTGCTTGGTGACAAATCTTGGGTAGGCACCATCTGCCTCCCAGTGCTCTTCAATATCTCCATTAATGACTTGGACACAGGACTTGAAGGACTATTAAGTAAACTCAGAGATGACACAAAATTGGGAGGAGCTGTTGACTCCCTTGAAGGCAGAGAGGCCTTGCAGAGAGACCTAGACAAATTAGAGAGCTGGGCAGTCACCAACCAAATGAAGTTTATCAAGTGCTGGATTCTGTACGTGGGACAGGACAACCCTGGGTGTATGTACAGACTGGGGAATGAGAGGTTGGAAGGTTGAAAGGGACCATGGGCTCCTTGTCAATGACAAGTTGAATAGAAGTTAACAGTGTACCCTGGACAAGTTGAATATGAGTCAACAGTGTGCCCTGGCAGCCAGGAGGTGTTCATGGCTACTGTAGGGCAAAGCCCAGCTTGCTCAAGGAGTCTCTTCACAGTACAGAAAGTGAATAATTATGTATTTCCCTGTTACAGTCCAACTGTCCTTTTGATGTTTGGGTGAATCACAGATTTCTCTGAATGTTTAATAATGCTGTCCCCAGGTTTTTATCTGGGAGACTACATACTACAAAATCTCTTGATGTATCCATAATGCAGCTATGGAAGAAGAATGATTCAGGATACCAGTATCTGTGCAGCATGCAACTCCAGAACAATAAAAAATGGGTGCTAAGTTAAAGAAGCTTCAGGTAGACCAAGCATTTCATGAACATTTGGTGAATACTGAGCTCAGTGTAAGAGAATAACATATAGATAGGGTGAACTGCTTTAAAATGCTGGGGATACTTCTGATCAAAGAGGAGAGAATGATTTGTCAGGCTTCCTGCCCAGAAGAACAGGCATTCATTTCCAGCCCAGCAGTTCAAAGCTGAAGGTGTGCTAAGCTGGCTTTTTGACATTTGAGAACAGAAGCTGCCTTTGACCCAGCATGGAAAACAAGATTAGCCTTTCCAGATTAGAAGGAAAGTATTAGTGAAGGACCAGAGGGTTCAGTGTGGGGTCTTTTTAATAGTGGCAGGCTTGGATGATAATGCTGAAAGCACAAGCTGCCAAGTCTATAAGGCAGGATGGATGAAGTATTAATTTGCTTATTGCTTAAATGCCTCAGCTGATGGTGAAATACTGTTCAGGATAGACTGCTATAAAATGAAGTTACTTGGAGCAAGGTCTCAATACACAGTAAGAATATCTAAAATAATTTGAAAAAGGAGATTTAATTGGCATATGAAATTTTCCAAAGCCTTCAGCCAAGTACATCTGCAAAAAGAATAAGAAACGTGAAACTTGGTGTCCTGGCCCAAAGGAAAAGGATGTGCCTCACCAAGGATATAATATATAAGCAAAGAGTATGTTAACATTTGTAGACCTGCTAGTAATCAGAAGGCAGATTTTCCTCACAGTTTGGGCCTTTTCTACATATTCAATTTTTTTCTTTTTACCTATTGCCAATTCTTAGACTAATTAAGGGCAGATTTCCTATGAGACTGCAGAATTATATATGTGTATTAGTCACTGGCTCTGGAATTGCATTGATCTCTTCCTTGATGTTTTTCCTTGAGTTATTTCATAAACAAGATCACTCAGCAGCAGATAGCTAAACAGCCTCCATGGTGCAATTCTAGCATACAGGCATGGCCATAGAATGCTGTCCCTACTTTTCATCTGGTAATTTTAATTTGTTTGTTCGGTGGAGAGTGTCAGAAGCTATATGGTAGAGACTTAATCCAGCAAATGGTAATCCATCAGATCAGGGCCAGAGTGCTCTGTACTGCTTTGGCTTCAGTGTGACAATGTGGGTTCCCAGCACCATCCCTGCTCTGTAGTCTGGGCCTCTCCATGGTGAACCAGATCTCTGTGAGGTGCAGATCATGTGTGTGGCCTGTGATGTAGCTACACTACTTTAACATGAAATAAGAACATAGACTTTTACATGACAATTCCAACTGTTCAAGCTGGATTAGTAAACAAGAAAAAATCAAACATCTAAATATTTTTTGTTTATTTGACTGTGGTGGTGAGTAGCAATATACAAACTTCTTGTGAAATCAGCTATCCAGCTGTCCTCCTCCCAGAAGATGAACCAAATCAACAGAATGCTGTGCATTTGTGGTATCTTTTCTTCTTGGCTCAAAGATCCTATGGAAAAAGCTGGACTTGAAATAAACCACAAATAATCTGAATTCAAATGCTAAGTAATCCCACACTGCCTTAGTACACCTGTCTACAAGCATTGGTTGGTTTCTAACCCTTGGGAAGCCACAGACCGTGGTGTGTACCTCTAATGGGTCACAGGCTGCTAAAGGGATGCTAAACACTGTCCATGCTCTGTGCAGTCAGGGGCATAAGGCTTGCTAACTGAAATACATTCATGAAAGGCAAAAGAAGAGAACAAAACCTCCTCTGAGTGTTGCAGTGAGACACTGATGCCCATCAGAAGTGAAAATAAGTCAGAGTGTGCAGGTACATGCTGCATGCCTGAGCCCAGGAAGATTGCCATCAGTGCACATCATTTCTCTCTAAAACAAACTTTCTTGTTGGGTTCTCTTGACTTGAAATGCAGGCAGGAAGAGGCAGTCAGTGTTTCTCACCCAGACCCATGAGCTCAGGGAACCAAGGGCAGCAGAGCCAGGCAGGACAGGAGCTGAGCAGTTGGTTCAGCATCATGCTTGCCCAGCTCCAGGGTGGGCAAGAGGACCTGCAGGGGAGTGCAACTATGTCTGAGAACATGCAATTTTTCCTTTTTCTCTGGCTAGCAGAGCAGTGGCAGTTTATTTCACCTCTTTGGTTTTGTCCAGGTACACGTGAGCCGTTCCAGTCCCCATCAACTCAAGGAGATTGGGCTGGTGGGTTTGAGTTTCATAATGTCTGTCATTCACATGAGACATAGATTTAGTTGATTTTGGTGAAAAGACTCCAATGTCAAGGCAGCTTTTGCAGTCAGAGGCTCCTTTCTCAGACACTTTCTAGCAGCCAGTTCAGAACAGCATCGTTTATTCTCGTGGCTTAATGATGTCTCAGCACTAGCTCTGCCCTGGCAGCAGGGCTGGCTGTACCAGTCCTCTCCTCCCTCTGAACAGCTGCCAGGCCTCACACTGCCTTGGCAGTGCCCCAGTTTCACCCCACTTGCTGCTGAGATCTGCTTCAGGTGCTCAGAGTAAGTCTCACCTGCTGCTCTCACTTCTTAGGCTTTATACCTTCTCTGCAAGAGTGACTCACCACTAAAATAAATCTGACAGGGTTTTTTTTTTCCCTTGATTTCAGCAGAATTTCACCTATTGCCTCACAAACACAGTTATTTAACACAGCCTGGAACCTTAATCCTTCCTTTTTCTTCTTCGGCTGGTACAGGTAGTAAAAAACAAAACAAAACAAAACTTTTTTTTTCTTTTCACTTTTTTTACTTTTGTTTAGATTTATTTAGGTATCAAGATCAATCCTGCTTTTTCTCCTTCAAAAGTAAATTTGCTTTCAAAATCCAAATAACCAAGTTACCTCCTCTTATGGCAATAGTTGAGCTCAGTTTCTCTCTCCTACCCAAACTTGGCTTTTTCCTTATTGGAGAATAATCCAGCTGTCTCCTAGCCCCTGATAAGAAAACAAGCTCTAAATCAACAGGTAACAGTTAAGATAGGTGACTCATTGATGCCACCACTGTCATGCTGTTTTTAACAACACTGACAGCCTTTATTTTCTGTACCCTCCCAGCCAGGCCATAAACCATCTGGGAGCTTGGGAAGGCACAAGCAGTAAGAGATCAATACAAACACAGCTCTTGCAGTCATAGCTATATTGCTCAAAAAAGAAAGAAAAAAGATAAGCAAAAACTTTCTGACAATGTTTTCATGTCTTGCTCATAACCACAATGTCTGAAAATACCAATTCTGAGTAAATTTCTTCTGAAAAGCGAAGGAAAATCAGCCATTAAGTTAAACTCACTGTGGAAACATATCAGCCTGGAACATTTCAATCTGACATTTTCAAATACTATGAAATCAAATGAAATCAAAACTATAGTTCGAAAAACTTTATGTCTGATTATTTTGTCCAATCAACAACAAAGAGCCCAAATTTGAAGGTTAACAGAGGCCCCAAAATTGCATTTAATTGTGGTTTTGAATTATTTATTTTTTTAAATCCTGGGGAGCAGCTCTAAAGCCCTTTGCAAAAAAAAATACATTTCTCTTTTATTGGTTTTTTATTAGTCTGCTTTCCCCTTGCATGCAGAGGTTTTTTATTTTCTATGCTTGATCAGTGCATTTAAGTTGTGGATTTTTACAAGAAAACTGAGAGGTAATTTTGGATGGAGACACAATGTAAGAACTGGGTTTTTTCTCGTTGTATTTACTTAGATTACTGAACTAGTGAAAAAGGACACCCAAGATAAAGGTACAGCATGACAAAACATTTGAAGCATAATTTCAAACCACTTCTAAGTTACCTTATCCTTGTGGAATTTGCTTTTGTTTTTCAGTGCCTGGAGAAAAAAATGGAATTCAATAACAATTGACTTTCATTCAATAAGTGGTAAAACATAATAAAATGAACTCTGCAAAAATGAACTCAAATAATAGAACTTGTGTATTCATAAATTTGTGGCCTGTCAGACCAAGGACTTCACAACAAAACACCTTCTGCATAAACTATCTGAGCCAGGAGAGGTCACATCTGGTTTTACCCCCAGGATGTCAACACAGGCACCTGCATCAATCCCAGCTGTGATGGTATGGCTGGGAAATAAAATTGGTAGACAGCAACAAAACCAGTACTTAATCATGTAATGAGTGCTGAGATTTGACTCAGGCTGCTCTGAGTGACCAGGTCACCAATGGGATGCTGTTAGGAAGGAAGGGAGCTATACTGCCTGCAAGTCCTGCTATGGAAGAGAATTTAAAAATTCTAGCATTTCTATGTCATTTTTCACCCCACCTTCACCCCACCACTCGTCTGAACTGCTGCTCATGCAAGTTTTGCCTATTACCTCACTTGGGAGCTGCACACCCAAGAATGCCCCAACTCACCTTTCTCCCCTTTTTTATGATGCTAAAAAAGCACAAATGGGGAAAACCAACCCCTTCTGATTCTTACACATTGGCAGCTCCAAGACTCTCATTCAGTATTTTTCACTCATGGGAGGTGGGTGAGGAGGGAACTCAGACTCTCAGTGCAGAAGAATAGAGAAAAATCCCAAATTGCTGATGGGTGAGGGCATGCAATCAGGCTCAGTACCTTTTTCTTGCTTTTTTTTTTTTTGCTTTTTTGCTTGATTTTAAGCCTCCATCTTACCCCTCCCCAATGCTGCCTGCACCAAGGCAGTGACAGTTGTCACACAGGCAGGGAAAGTGCTCTCAGCAATTGGGGGGTTATTTTTCAATGCCTTACAAATTGTGCCATCTCCCCAGTATACCAGTTTTTCTAGCTCCCAGTTTTTCTTATCCTCTCAAGTCACAGGTATTCGAATTACATCCTCCACATTTTCTCTGGTTCACATCAACAGGGACAGGGAATAGTTCCTGCCCAACAGCAGTTTGGTGGGTTATGAAACTCTCCAACAGTCCAAGTGACCTCCAAGGGCTGCTTAGTCCCTGGGCATTTCACTGCCAAGTTAAAAAGCTAATTCATCCCTTGATCTTAAAATAGTACATTTTCAAATACTTAAAATATTTCTGCACAAGGACCCACCTCCATAACTAAAACCTAGCTGAAGCAATTTTATTCAAGCTTTAAAGGGAATTAATTGCTTATTTTAGGCACAAAGCAAACCTGGGAAAATTCAGGTGGCAGACCAAAAAAAAACCCATGGAAACTTAAAGTGACAAAATACAGGCTCTCTAGTTTATCAGCCTGTATTCAAGTGGCTGCAGGCAGCAAAATCTTAACAGCTTGTGGATGTTTCAGCAAGTGGGTAAGTGCCCAGATCAAGTTTTTGCTGTGAAATGATAATTTGAAAAACCTGCTGTCATATCTATTTCTAGATCATGCATGATTTAAAAAAAATGTAGGAAAAAGAAGAAAAACTATGATGGTATTTCAACTTGCCTCCATATGGTTAGGAGGTCAATTACCAAATAAATGAGGGATTGATGATACCCACCCCACTGGTCCAGTTCCTCTGCCTGTGCTGCACATTCACTGTGACATTTTGGTCCACAGTTGATCAGTTTTGCCTTATGGCACAGGTTTTTTGTCGCACACTAACCCGTTATTTTCTCAGTAATTTCCTCTGTGTGCCTCAGTCACACTAAACCAAGCCAAAAGAAGACATTTACTGCCATCAGAGAGCACAAATTATATTTATGGCCACACAGGGGGCTGAGCGAGGTGTCTGTTGAAGCATGAGAACTACATAAGTGATTCTAGGGGCAAAGCCTTGCACAAAATCCTGCTCTGGTCCTCACAGAGTTTTATCTCATGAGTCTGTGGCTGAGTCTCCATGGGAGCTGCTGTGGGACCTTCTTTGCTCTGGTCCCACAACACCTGCATAAATGCTCCTGACCTGCTCTGGGTGTCTGGGCTTCAGCCTTGGGGTGAACTGTGTTGACACACATTGGTCAAAACAATGGCAAAGCCAAGAGTTGGCTCTCCCTGCCCATCCACTGAGTTAAAACCTGTTTTTCTTCTGTACAAGTGCTCATTACCACAACCCCTGTGGCTGCTTCCCCTACACTTGGCAAATGTGATCACCAGTGGTTTTGTATTGATCCATTTGCTAATTTTGCTAGCAAAGCTCTCCTCTTTGCATCCCTCCAGAAGTCTCACCTTTCCTTATTTATCAAGCATCAGAGAGAGATTTTAACCTTTGAGGCCCTGAAGGCTGTATAATTTTTTTCCTGCTGAAGTGAAGACACATCTCAGCATTCATTTCAGATAGTTCCTAAGCAAAGGCTTCAAAGGTGGCTTTTGCAGCTAGGAGGAAGATGGAAACTCCAATTTCTACCCTCACTGCTGGCACATTTTATAAAATCCCCACTTCTCCTTGTGGCACCTAGGAAGACTCCAAAAATTGGCCACCTGAAAGCAAACAACATGAAAAGCTGTGCTCCTTCTGGGCAGCTAGATACTTAACACTGTGAAGGATCTGCAGCTGTGAATCCTCTCTTGGTCTGAATTCCCAGAGCTGGGAAAAAAGGAGACAATAATGGACTTCACATCCAGTAGTAGACAGTGGCAATGTGGACAGAAGAAATGGGTGGCCAGGTTTAAGTCTGAAGCAGCATCCAAATCCCAATTTGTTTGGGAAGTACTCCAATCATTAGGCCATTAGGATCATTTTTTAATGAAGGATAAAATGTCCATGGTACATTTTTTTTGTGTGCAGTTGCTTCACTGCACACAAAAGCAATAATTACATATTAAGCTACATGTAAGCAAAAACATGTAAGCAAAGTTAAAAGGCTTTAGGGATAGGCATTTAATCCCCTCAGATAGGATAGCACAGTGAAAGTCTTTGTCATCCTAGATAGGAGTGTGCACCACTAAATAGTCCACACATTTCAGGGTGTGTGTAATCTCCACCACTCCTCCCCAAACAGACACTTACTTTCATGGCAACTTCTCAGTTCCAACATCATAACAATTTCCCCCAAGCACAGCACAAGGTTTAAACAGAAAAAAACAAGTTATTTCCCTAATAAACACACAAACAAATAAATAAATGTAACATATTTCCCCTCTAAGTTCAATGTGAAAATGTCTTGGACATGGCCAGCTAGAGTAACCTTTTTGAGCATCATATCATCAGCCACTGCTGAAATAGCTTCAGAATGGAAGGACCTTTCTGAGGATCATAATGATGCTCAGTGGCATTCCATTTATGATTCCAGTATGATTTAGTAACTATAGTGAAGAAGCTGGAAGGTTCAATGTTTGAGTTCTCTTGTTTGTTTGAATTATTTTCATAGATTATGGCCCTGCTCCTAGGAATGGTTCTTGCCTGGTCTCAGCTAATTGTCAAAGCTGCCCAGAGACATCATAGTGCTTTTCTTCTTAGAACAGCCTCTCCTAGGTTTAGGGCAAAACCTCTGCCTTTGGCTCTTGCTGTCAACAACAGATTCCTGCCTGTCCCAGGTCAGATTTGTGCTGTGTCTCCAGTGGCACAGACTGGATGAGCTGCTGTGTGGTGCCTTCTGGAAGGTGCAAAAACACTCTACAGTCACTTAAGCCAGACTGGTTGGTCAATGAAGGGTGACAGGCTAGAGAGCCCAAGTCACCTTCCCAGGGGAGAGGAGGGGGCAGCAGGAGGGTGAAACATGCAAGGCAGAAATTGTTTGCTGCTCATGGGCTGATATTCCCTTAGTGATTACCAGCACTATCAGTGCAAGTGTCGTTTTGAGTCCAGCAGCATCACCCCTCCTGCTTTTGGACTGACCATACTCAAAATTCCCTTTGCAAGAAAATGACCTTTCATAAGCAGTTCTGAAAGCACAGCAGACCCAGTGGAAAGAGGAGCAGTGAGCATTGCTATTCTTGGCCAGATGGATCATTGTCCTGCAGATGTCCAGTGAGGCTTGCACCACTCAACTGGTCTTCCCAGCAGGGCCAGCTCTGCCCTCCTCCCCTGAGCAGTGTGACATTACATATCCACTTGTCATTTTTGCATCAGTTGCTTTGGCATCTCTTTCTAGCAGTGTTATCTTCTAGGGGGAAAGGATAGGGGGGAAAACCTACCTGTTTACTTTCAGATATGTCAGTTATTGCACATGAGCTGGAGTTCACCAGCACCAATCATGTGATCATATTCCCATATTCCTGGCAATAATAATGCAAATAAATAATGATGCAAATAAATTCCCCAAAATCTGAGCTTTTGAGCATTGCACCTGTGTCATGCATTATCTTGATTCTTTTTCCCCTTTTTTTTTTAAAGTTAGATTTATTTTTAATTTATTGTTTTGTTTCATTTTGGTTTTAATTTGAAAAAAACCAACTCTCACAATTGTTTTAGTTGCCCATCTCCCAGTGATGTGGATGGGAGGTGGTGAAACCCAGACAGAAATTGAAAAAGCGACACAGAAAATGTTTCCACTTAAGCACTTTTCCAATATGTCAATGGAAAAGCTGCTTGTGTTGAAAAGACACAATATTTTTACCACCTATCCATATCTTTGGTTGATACTCCTGCAGTGGAAAACAGTATGTATGTAAACAAAGCAAGTCAATAAGTTTGATCATATTCTCTGTCCGTTATGAAGATAGGTTTGTTCTGTGCCAAACTGCAGGCTGACAAGGAAGGGCAGTTTTTGGCAGCCTGAAGCAGAAAGCTGTGCCACAAAGTAAACCACTGTCTGTTTGGAGACTGAGGAAATAGGAAGAAAAAAACGTAGCTAAGTGTTTTCCTCTCTGTACATAGGTATGTATCCCATAGGTATGTATCCCAGCATCACTGCTCTCAGCATCTGGGAACCACTGGTGAGTTTGTCCTTGCCAGCCCAGCTGAAATCATATTTTATTAGAGGAAATCTTTTCAGGATCTGTTGGACTGAGCCCCATGCAACTGAAAAATATTGATTATATTCTAATACATGTTTATGATTACTTCTGGTTTTAGGCAGCAAACTGTATTGTTCAAGGCTAGAAAAGAAACTGTAGAAAGATCCCTGAGATGCAGTCTGGTCCCAGACTCCATTCCCCTAATCCTATTTGAAAGCCCCAAATATCTGTCACAAGATAAACTGCAATGTTTCCACTGGCAATTTATAAATAACCTATTTTGAACTCGTGGGTACAAAGTCTAACTCTGAAAACAGAGAAGGATCCCAACCCCCTTCCCTGTGCAGCTACTAACCACTGATGGGTTTGGATAGGGAACCCTCTGGAATGACCTTTCAGCATACTAACAGATGAACAACAGTATTTATCTACCTCACAAGCATGGCAGTAGGGTCAACACAGGGTTTGTGAAGCATTTCAAGGTTCTTGGAGAACAGGAATTGCAGAACTACATGCTGATACAGCATCAGGCAGAACATTTCTTTTTTTATTCAGGATAATTTAAAAAAAAGTTGCTCTGTCTCTTGGCAACACTAAGAACTCAGGTGAAATTCTCAAAACATGAAATCCAACACATTTCTCTCCTAACAGAAGTCCCTTCATCAAAGGATCACAAAAGGATGGATTTCTTTAACCAGTTCATGTCATAAGATCACTGTTATGGGCTATGAGCTTAACTTGGAATTTCCTTGGATTTGTGGGTTTAAGTTGGAATTGGAAATGCTTTTGCAAGTGCTTGTATACTGGAGAGAAAAAGAAAATTTAGTGGGAGCTGCCAGTAACTGGCTGACAACCCAGCACACAGGGTCTGTTGGAACGGATTCCCAGTCTTGTGCAATAGCTTTGTTTTGGGTTAAAAGAGGGCAGAAAAGATAAACCCCACTGAGACTGTGTTATGTGAGTCCATGGACTAGAGCTTGACTTTTGTTGTACTTATATTTGGCAGTCATCACTGCAGATTTATTTGCAGAGTGTCATTCGAGGTTTTCTCTGATAGGTCCCACAGTATAACCACTGAGGTTGTTTTGCTTGGGGCTTGCTCTTTCCAGCTGCCTTCTTATCTTTCTTCAGCTGCTCAGGAGAGATTTCCTAAAGACAACTTATCCCTACCTTATACTGGGCTTCAGCATTTCTGGTATTCATCCCTCAACTTCTCTCTCTTAAACCACATCTGACTAAGCAAATAAACAGGAGGCTTAAATATGTCCTTATATATGCACATGCCAAAGAAAGTACACAGTAATTCACCCAAGGCTGCACTGCCCTGCTCCTGGAGGTCCTGCAGACCCTCCTAAGGGTAAGTTTTCCTTTGCTGAAGATCCCTTGCTTGCTGCAAAATGTTCACTCCTGCAGAGAGGTTAGAGGTTTTACATGTTACTCTAGGTATGCTTCAGATTATGTAAGGCAGAAAGGCTTCATTTGTGTCAGGTAAGGATCTAACTCCAGGATATAACCTGACAGACAGGACAGTTGAAAGCAGCCTCAGGTCTGATTTTAGTTCCTCATCTGAATTGTTCAGTCTCACTGTGAATTATCTTATGATTTCCGTCCACAGCTTGTCATTACATCAGTGAGTTCAAAATCTGCTCGTATTACATGCTTGATGAATGTTTCTCATAAAGTTACATTTACAGTTGTGTAGTGTGTAAGGAAGCAGTTGTTCTCAGTGTGGGATTGCAGTAAGAGCCAGTTGGTCACACAACATCCATCAAAAACTGTCTTTGATCTCTGCTGACTGAATCAGGGATATCAGCCTTAAGGGACTAGAAGGATCCTCTAACATCAGAGAGACTCTCACAGTCACAAAACCTATTTGTAAATAAAAGCTAAGCTCTCTCTGGTGATGACATGGTCTGTTCCTGTGCTAGCTGCAGTGTAAGTGCTGCATGGAAATGCCACTGATGTGTGACAGTGACTCTGGTTTTCCCAGTGGAGACAGCATGGCCAGGGCTGGACTTACAGCATCACTCCCTGCAAATCCTCTCACGTCGAAGGACCATGTCTCATAATCTGATGTGGCTGTGTGTCTTACACACTCTCTCCTGTTACTTGCAACAAGAGATCACTGGCCATGGGGTGGGACAGAAGTGGAGGCAGAATTTGAACTACTGAGCCCTGAGCTGCTGGAAAAGCAACCCATTTTCCTCTGCTCCCCCTTTTTCCAGGGTGGGGACTGCTGTGAATCATTTTGTTGGGTAATGTGACCAAGCATAGGAGCTGTCAGGGTGGGAAATATGCTGTGGCTGTACCTGAACCCTGGGCAGCACACAAGAGATGGGGCAGGTACAGGGATGATGGAGCCTGGGAGGAGGAAAAAGCCATTTGCCTCCTGAGCACATGAGAAAAAACAGCTCCAGTGACAGGAAAACAAAACATGACCTTATAGCTACTGCTTGTAGAGCACACACAGGCAATGCTCCTGTGTGCTAGACTGTTCTTGCATTCCCTGCACTCGAGGATCACTTTTTCTTTTAATGCAGCTTGAGAATATTAAAGAGAACATATACTAAAAAGCCTCTTTTGGGTCGTCAGTTCAATTGGACAGGTAATTATTTCTGACCAACTCCTCTGACTGTTCTAACAACAATTACTCACATTTCAATAACCCTTTTCACATGGGCACATCACCACTTGGTCCAGAATTGGAGGTGAAAAACATTCTTGCTTACCAGGTGATGATGTTCAAGCAAAGGAAATGTGCCTGAGTCAGTCTCAGTTAGACAGAGATGGATCTAAAATTTGAGTAGCTCTTGTCTCTATAAAACATCCCTATTCTCCCCAGTTGCTGACTGAGAGAGACAGCATTTATTCAATGGAAAAAGGGCTTCATTTATATTGATTGGCCCTTCCCTCCCACCGTGCACATTGTGTAACGTCAGGGTACACTTATTCCACATCAGTAACTCCCAGCCCTGCTGCAATCTAAGTAGTCTCCCATTAAATTATTCAGGATGTCAGGATGGGCAACCACCTTAAAAAGAGAACTCAAAATGATCTAAAAAAACCAAACCTTTTGTCTTATTAAAAAAACCCAAAAAAACAACAAAACAACACCAAACAGGAACCGTGATGTTATTTTTATTTAGAAAAATCTAATCCTGGCAATACTAGCTTAGTTGTTTCACTAGACAGAAGCCTATAAAAGAAGCAAGTGTCATCAACATATAGGTTAATGCTAATTTTTTCTTTAGAAATCAGACCTGCTTGCTGTGACTGAGGTTAAAAACAGAAGTGTGAACTACATGTTATTTCAATGTGTGAGAACGGAAATGAAGGATGGGCTGGAACAATAAATTAGTTGCTTGTTTGAAAAAATCACAGTGGAGGGAGATCACTGTCTTCATCTCCTGGTCATATAATCTGGTGGTTGTTTTAAACAAATTAAAGCAGACTGCTTTCTTTCTGTGTGTTCGAGTAAAACAGAGTTTTCAGCCAGCAGATAGTCAATTTTCCTGGCTAGCTTTTGGATGCTGGCCATGTGTGATTAGTGACCTATTTTCACTGCAATGAGATCAGCTATGTTTGTAGGACCCTGAATCAGCAGATCTGTCCTTATTCCTGGCTCTGCCTGCCAGGCCCTGAGCCAGACCCATTCTCCAGACATGCTGCCCTGCCATCTCCATACAGATCTGCAGGAAACTGTGGATTCCTACAGAATTCCTACAGAACAATTCTGGGTCGTTCAGCCTGGAGAAGAGGGGGCTCAGGGGAGACCTTCTCACCCTCTGCAACTCCCTGACAGGAGGTTGGAGTCAGGTGGGGGTTGGTCTCTTCTCCCAGGCAACCAGCAGCAGGACAAGAGGGCACAGACTCAAGCTCTGCCAGGGGAGGGTTAGGTTGGAGATTAGGAAGAGAGTTTTCCCAGAGAGAGTGCTCAGGCATTGGAATGTGCTGCCCAGGGAGGTGGTAGATTCACCATCCCTGGAGGTTTTCAAGCTGAGACTGGATGTGGCACTTAGTGCCATGGGCTAGTGACCACGGTAGGGTTGGACTGGGTGATCTTGGAGGTCTTTTCCAACCCAGTTGATTCTATGATTCTATGAAATACAGCTGGAGCTGGGCAGGCAGTGAATACAGCACGGGTTAAAGCATTGTGATCTCCTGTGCCAGGTCACCTTCCTGCTGCCGCAGACCTTGAGGAATGTCCTTAAGCATTTGCATGCATTTTACTAATAGTTTTGCTGTGACTGACGTGCTCAGGCTTTTCTTTAGAATAGACAGTATCACAGCATTTTAGCCATTTATTTGTTGTTTGCTGCCTCCAACAGGATTACTGGGAAAATTTTCTTCAGTCAATGACAAAAGGCTCACAACAATAAGAGCAGCTGCCTTTGATACAGAGGAGGGCAGAATGGTCCTGAGAAACAAGCAACAGATTTGCAGAGAAGTCAAGAGAATCCAGCTTGAAATTAGCACAACTCCAGATTGAAAACTCTCTCTCCAGAGTTTTTTATGTATTACTGAAGCCACTGTTTAAAAGTTTATGAAAAACACAGATTTAAAAATCAATTGCTTTTTAAAAAAATAAACCAAGACAATACTTTTATTCATCCAGTGTCATTCTTAGAGGTTTTATCTCTATGAAAGGGCAGAGAAAATAGGAGGAGAGCTGTGGCCACCTCTCAGGCCAATCTTTCCGTTGCTACCTAAGCTGTCTCTTTTTACACACCTGCTAGCACAGGATCTTTAAACCTCAAGTGCAAAGTCTTGGTCCATTAGGACTAAAGAAACTTGATCTTAAATCCAAAGTTTCAAGAAAGGTCAATAAGATTGCTGGGTGCTAGGGAAATATGAGAGTGCTGCTTGACTAGGAGTACAACTGCCAAACACAGGCTCAAGTGTGGGTTAACAAACAAACTTGCAGAACCTGCACACACACAGAGGAAAAGGTGAGGTATAGAGGCAAAGACTAGGCAGGGACATGCAAGACCCATCATGTTCCCTGCAAGAGACAAGGCAAAGAGAGAAAATTAAAGGGATTTCTCAGAAGTGAAATATGAGCACCAATACAGAGCAGTTCCTAGATGGATGGATGGAGGGATGGATGGATGGATGGATGGATGGAGGGATGGATGGATGGATGGGTGGATGGATGGAGGGATGGATGGATGGATGGGTGGATGGATGGAGGGATGGATGGATGGATGGGTGGATGGATGGAGGGATGGATGGATGGATGGGTGGATGGATGGAGGGATGGATGGATGGATGAGACCAGCTGTGAGCCTCAGCATGAACTGCAGCTCTCCCTAACTCCCAGCAGCTCAACTCACTGACCGTCCAGACCCATCAGTCGTTGCAATGACTTCCTTACCATAAAGGCACTACATGAAGGAAAACAAATTCACCATGGGAATCTGAAAGGACTTCTTCATTTCTGCATTTAACTCTGATTTTTCCATTCTCTAAGCAAGCTTGAACCTGGGGAGACATACTGATCTCAGTCTTCAAGTACTTGAGAGCCTGTGTTTATACAAAGCTGTATTTAGATTAACACTTTATGACCTCTTAACATACACAAGTCTAAAAATAACATTAAGCACGTGCTTTTTATCCCAGTTAAAGCTGTTGCAACAAACTCCATCCAACATCACACCCAGCTGCTTGCTGTTATGTTGCATAGCAACAACATTCAGCAAAAACAAAACCCACTTTTGGTCAAATGAGATGGGGAATGAAGATCTGATAGTAACCCTAAAAGCTCTATGAAGCCCTTGAAGGAAGACACACAGCTGATGCTGTCACATTTACCCTGATGAGGGAGACACAGGAAAGAGGCAGAAGCCAAGACCAAGCCTAGTGCCATGATACCAAGTCAGGGAATGGGATGGAGTAGAAACACACTTTCCTGACAATCAGCAAACATCTTTTTTTTGGTCCCAGGTGCAAGGAAAAGACACAGCAAATCTGTATCCTGGTGCAGTCTACTCCACTCAGACGATGAAGTGAAGATAACTACATTATGTGCCTTCCAGCCTGACTGTGCTCTGGTCCATCTTGCTGGGAGTCAACAGAGGACAACTTATTTCAGGCTCCTCTGTGGCTGAGATATCCAGAAGGTTGTTAGAGAAGAAGGGAAGGAAGAGGAGCAGGTTATGCCTACTTGAGCACATCTTCATGCAATTAAAGCAGCATGAAATGACATTAGTGCAGTGAAGGACCAGTCCACAGACATAGTAGCATCAAACCCTTGGAAACAGCATGTCTACAACCAGCCCTGAATGTCTGGATGGTGTTTGCAGCCTGGCCCAGCTCATGGCCCTGAGTCTGGTCACCTCCAAACTTTCAAACTCCATTTTTCCTGCATGGAAAAAAACGGATTAACTTAGATGTCAGACACTCTGAAATACCTTCAGTGGCATGAACGTCAGCCTCTGATCTACTTTTCTGAAATTCAGCCAACACTTCTCTTCAGTTAATAGGAGCAGGAAACCACTGTTCCTCACATCTTTCTGTTCAGCTTAGAGGTGACAACACACACGTTTGGCACGTTGTCAGTCAAACAGTAAAAATATGAAGTTTATAAAGAAAATGCTGACAGGAATGCTGGCAGGGCTGCTGGGCATCCCTGTAAGATCACAAGCTGTTCCTTCAATTGAACCCACCCTGGTGAGGACATGCTGCTTATGCCCAGATGTGAGGTACATTAGTGCTATTTTTGAGCTACTGTCAGCTTTGGAAAGGCTGACAACATGTTTGATCTTAGCTGATCCTCAGTTAGAAGCTAAATGGAAGCAGATAGCTAAAGGCTTGTAAGAATGAAGGCTTAATTACACCTCATTGCTGCCACCCCAAAATTCCCAACACTAAGTCAAGAGGTGGTTTTATACCTTTGCCACATTTCTGAACATCACTTGTGCCACTCACAGTCCTCCAATAATCATTCAGAAATCAGCAGGTGAAAGTGAAGTAGCACCCAGAGCTGGTGAAGAATTTGTTTCAGTCCTTCAATCCAGAATTTGCTCCATCCTTCCCCCAGCACCACTTCCTCTCAACTCCACTCCGTTCCTGGCCTCCAACTTGCTCATATTCATCCCTCTCAGTTTTGGGGTTTTTTTGCCATATAGCACCTCTTTTTGCCTACCTTCTCCTTCCCAGAAAAAGCTGGGGAAATATCCTTGCCTTTGCCACTGTCCTATGATCTGCTTCACTTAGCTGCATCTCCCCAGCCCTGTGCATGGTTTGCTATTGCACTGGTGACAGGAGCTGCTGCCACACTCTGCTCTGACAGTGGGTGCATGCCCAGCTGTCCTACTGTCATACACAGAAGAGGCTTTTCTCAGTACTGGGGCTGGATCAGTGGCTTTAGAAATGGCATTCAGGACAGTCAGCTATTTTGTGGTTTTTTTTCCTTGAAGTTCATAGAAATTGCAGCCCACCCATCAGAGACCAGGTTTGTTGCATAGCTTCCCACACAGACCAAATGCAGTCTCACCAGCTCCTGGGCTGTGTGGGTGGAAGATGTGCTGGAAATTACACACTGTCTTTGTATCTGATTTTGTTTTCCCTGAGCAAGAAGCCACAGATTTTGGTTTTCTGTACGTGCACACAGAGGGCAATGAAGGTACTCAAAACCATTCAGAAACATGGCACAGCTGCTGCCTGCTTACATGTCAATGCTATTTCCATGTAGAAAGATTGTAGTGTAGTTTGGTGCCATGTGCTGTCACCTTTGGAATGCTAAGCAGGAGGCAGGAGAACAGAGAGGAGGGTGCTGGGGATTATTGATTCCACTCATGCAGAGGCCTGTGAGAGCAGCCCTGGGTGGCTGCTGCAAGTTTTGCTCACCTTGCACCCAGATGGAGACTCTTGTTTTGGAGTGGCTGAAGGCAGATCAGGCTGACAGAAACCCTTATGGTGCCCATGTATTAGTCTATTATTTGTTAGGCATTTTTCTCTGTGTATTCATCTTTTGTTTTCCCAAGGAACTGAACAGTACTTGCTCTCCCCTCCCACTTCTGGGAGCAGATAGCACCAAGTTATCCAAGATTTACATAAAACACTACCCTATCTGTGATACTTTCATAGAATCATAGAATCAGCCAGGTTGGAAAATTCCTCCAAGATCATCCAGTCCAAGCCTACTCACTAGCCCAGCCCATGGCACTAAGTGCCACATCCAGTCTCAGCTTGAAAACCTCCAGGGATGGTGAATCCACCACCTCCCTGGATATCTGTACAGGCAATAGAATTTCACACAGATCTTTACAGTAGCTGTATCAAATTATAGCAATGTTGGAGAAAATAAACTCTTTCACTGTATCCTGATTTATTACACTTGACTGAAAAGGTTTAGAGTCATCTCTGAGCCACACAGCCAGTAATTCTCTGCTTCATGGACAAGATGTATTTTCCTAGATGTAAACCAAACTAGGTGCATGCACCCTGATGGTCTGGGAGGGATTTCTTTTATTATTGATGTCTCCCACAGTTGCTCTATCCCTTCCATTTTCAAACCAGTCCATCTTTTCCTTTCTTCCTGCCTCTTATCCTTTTTTTCCCAAGTCTTTCTATGACTATATTTTAAATTTTTTCCTCATCTAAACTTTAATTCTGTTCACTTCTTCCTTTATCTTCCTAAAGCTCACTCCCTGCCATGTACTAGTGAACCCCAGGAGAGAAGCTGGTGGTGGCAGGACCATCTTGCTCCTCCAAGACCTCTCCTCCACTGATCCCTCTTCCCTGTAATGGTCATTTAAATCCGACAGAAAATGAGGATTACAGAGATTATGGGTAAAATACATCACTATCCCTTTTTCCTCTGTATTAACTTAGACAAATGCTTCAGCTTAGTGGAGGTTTTGCTAAAGTACAGGAAGATCTTTACCTTTTCTGGACTTCCCAAGTAGAAAAGATTGCCCTACACAAAACTACGACAATCAGCTCCAAGGATACACAACACTTGAATATGGTTGTTAATAAGAAGTAAGAAGAAGAATAAACTCTAGTCAATCCCTGGGGTCTGAAGAGTTTTGCAGTGAACATGAGATCAGACCTGTCCACACAAATGTGTCTGAGTACTTGAGCTCCTTCTTCCCAGTCACAATAGCAAATACTCAGATTCCCACATGGATTTACCAAGCGTGGAGCTCACCCTGGTGGCAAACAGTGTCCTGGACTTAATCCACTTCCCTCCTCTTTCCATCTTCGTGGCAAACTGTCCAGACTTCCTGTGGTGTCTAAAAACAGAGGTGAAATACAGTTTGTGACACAATATATTTTAACAGAAGGGTTTGGACTCTGGTCTGAATCACAATGGCAAATTATTGATTCTGTTGGTATTTTCACTTGTTATTCAAATACAAGTTGAAGCTCATGTAGTGATGGTGGAGGCCAAGGAAGGTCAGCAGGTGAACCCTCTCAGTGTGCAAGAACAAGAAGCACAGCCAGTTTCCCACCTAGCAAACCTGAGCAGTGATCACCCTGGGACACCTGAGTCTTTAGCAAAAGGCAGGGGAAGGCTCAGCTCTCCAGGGGGTGCAGGGAAGCTTCCAGTCCAAGCCCAGCTTTCCATCCTGACCCAGGAATCTGCAGACCACATCAAAGTGTGCTTTCCCTGGCCCCAACTGAGAGGACAAAGTGTCAAACTGGTTAAATTGCTGCTGGACAGGGGAAATCCTACTAAGTTTCCAAAACAACTATTGAATATGTGATGGTCTAGTCATCTCTGTGATCTTCTAAGTGATTTGTTCTTGCGAGTGCTGAGAGGACACAGAGGGTTCAACTTTCTAAAATTTGTTTACCTCACACTCCTTTCTACAAAAGAGGAATTTTCATACTTTAACAGGGCCTACTTATCTCTGTGGGAGAGCCCAACTATCTAACTAGCAATATATAGGGCCATTATAAAACAGGATAATAACTGCTTGGCTGATTATCTTAATGACAATTTATTCTCTAACTAAAGAGGCATATAGCTGTGAGAAGGGAATTTATTTACAGTTCATGCCTGACCTTTTTAATGCCTGGCAAAACCATGTTATGGAACTGTTTGAAAATTTATTGTCCCTATTTAGCAATGCTGACATTTTGTGATTATTGGTTCTGGAAACTCTACTGGCACTATCAGGCAGAGAAAGTTCTGAAATTGCTTCCAGGAACCAACAAAGCTCAGATTTTTAGAGTGCTGAACACTAACAGATCCTTTTTTATTGTGTATTTTTAATATCCACCAAAAAAAAAAAAAAAGGAAAAATGAGCTGCAAAGCAAAGCTAGAAAAGGAAAAGGAGAAAAAATACCCTCGATTAAATGTAAATCAGAACAGGGCTTCACTTCCAAAAGTATTATTGTATTTGTAGAAACAAATAATTTTTTGTACAGCAGTAAAAACCTGGCTGCTCTGTCAAAGTGCTCTTAAAATTCAAAGTGAGATTGACTCATAAAACCCATCCCATTGATAAGATGAGGCAGAAGACCTCAGCTCTTGAAAAGCATGTGTTTGTGGCTCATCAGTGCTTCTGAAGGAATTAGCTATACAGGATTGCAGTTGCTATGGGCAAAGGCACAGTTAGCTAACCAGTTTAACACCAGAGGACATGGGTTTTCCAATACACTTAGCTCACTATAAAACCTGCAATGACACCAGATAAAAAACTCTTCCAGAATTGCAGCTACCAAGAAATAAAAAGATTTGCAGCCCAAGGCTCTGAGATGGCCAAAGGCTTTGCTTTGCTTTCCTTTCCTTTCCTTTTTCCTTTCC
>NW_008680269.1:7506-35413 GCF_000695815.1 Acanthisitta chloris | reverse complement strand
TTTCCTTTCCTTTCCTTTCCTTTCCTTTCCTTTCCTTTCCTTTCCTTTCCTTTCCTTTCCTTTCCTTTCCTTTCCTTTCCTTTCCTTTCCTTTCCTTTCCTTTCCTTTCCTTTCCTTTCCTTTCCTTTCCTTTCCTTTCCTTTCCTTTCCTTTCCTTTCCTTTCCTTTCCTTTCCTTTCCTTTCCTTTCCTTTCCTTTCCTTTCCTTTCCTTTCCTTTCCTTTCCTTTCCTTTCCTTTCCTTTCCTTTCCTTTCCTTTCCTTTCCTTTCCTTTCCTTTCCTTTCCTTTCCTTTCCTTTCCTTTCCTTTCCTTTCCTTTCCTTTCCTTTCCTTTCCTTTCCTTTCCTTTCCTTTCCTTTCCTTTCCTTTCCTTTCCTTTCCTTTCCTTTCCTTTCCTTTCCTTTCCTTTCCTTTCCTTTCCTTTCCTTTCCTTTCCTTTCCTTTCCTTTCCTTTCCTTTCCTTTCCTTTCCTTTCCTTTCCTTTCCTTTCCTTTCCTTTCCTTTCCTTTCCTTTCCTTTCCTTTCCTTTCCTTTCCTTTCCTTTCCTTTCCTTTCCTTTCCTTTCCTTTCCTTTCCTTTCCTTTCCTTTCCTTTCCTTTCCTTTCCTTTCCTTTCCTTTCCTTTCCTTTCCTTTCCTTTCCTTTCCTTTCCTTTCCTTTCCTTTCCTTTCCTTTCCTTTCCTTTCCTTTCCTTTCCTTTCCTTTCCTTTCCTTTCCTTTCCTTTCCTTTCCTTTCCTTTCCTTTCCTTTCCTTTCCTTTCCTTTCCTTTCCTTTCCTTTCCTTTCCTTTCCTTTCCTTTCCTTTCCTTTCCTTTCCTTTCCTTTCCTTTCCTTTCCTTTCCTTTCCTTTCCTTTCCTTTTTCCTTTCCTTTCCTCCCAATCCATTGGGGTACTGCAAGGGCAGTACCAGAGACCACCAAGCAGGTTTAATCTGCCTACAGAAACCAAAAAATGCAAAGGCTACAGAGCACTGTACCAGCGTGGCATGATTCAATTAAAATGCAACAGCAGCTAAATAATTATCACTCTACTCCAGTAGTCCCCATTCAGAAAGCAGAGTTATCAGCACTCAGTGACTTCCAACAATCATTGAAAATCTCTTTTAAATGTGGTAATGGGGAAAATTCACAGAGTATTTCTAAAGCAGCTTGTTTCTGAAGGACTTATCAGCTGTTCATTTATCCTTGTATTACCATTTGCAAGTCAGCTTTTAAGGAAATTTTGCATATTTCCACTCAGCTAGCATTTTAAAATATGAACTGTTAATGACTAAATGTTGTTTAGAAGGGAGAAACATTTTGGGCAGTCATTCAAGAAAAACACCAGTATCAAAAGTTCTCCAGAGAGATGATGGGGTCTCACCCTTGGGGATTCTCAAAACTACTGGACACAACCCTAGGCAACCTGCTGAAGCTGATCCTGCTTTGGGCAGGGGGTTTCCTTCCACGATCCTTGTTTTCCATCAGAAAAAAGGCAAAATAGGAAAAAGCCAAAGTGAGCTTTCCTTATTAGCAATCAGCACTTCTGGAATGGCACACACAGAGTTTTCATTGACACCACTGGTGACACAGACCCCAAAACTGGGGCCAGGCCACCTGACAGGTTCAGGGACTTAGGAAAGTCTAAAGATTTGATGGTCTGCTATGCCCAAGCTCAGCTTGTGTGGCCCTTTTAGGGATGCTCTTCAGTGTGATTCTTGATGTTCCCTTCCCAAAGAATTTTACAGCCCTAGGTATAAGGTAATTTTATACCCCTAGGTAAGGGCTAGTTTGTAATCTGGATGGATCAGGGAATGTCCCAGCTCACAACTCCCCCCAGACATAAATATGCATTTATTAACCACAACCATACACCTATATTTATTAAGGCCCTAAAAGAAATTATCTGTGATTCCACAGCAGGGAAAGAATGGAGAGGTTGATTTTAGCTTTACCTTCAACCCTCTACTCTGAAGAAGTAACAGCAGATTTACAATTACAGAACCAGAGAGAGAGCACAGACCTGTTCCAACAGATCTGCCCATTTGTTGATGCAGTTAGAAATGAAAGAGTTTCTGGTCCAAGAGATACATATACCTTCTGATCAGAGGGTATAAAACCTGATTAAATCATATGATTAATTCAAAATACCAGCAACAACTTATTTTAGATTGTGTTTGCTTTACAGAAGCACAGAGAAATGAATAGTAATAAAACTACTTTCACATTAAAAAATGCCACTGTCAGAATTAATTTTAGCTCTTATTAAAAAAAATATTACTATAGGGCTTTATTTAACACTTAGCATTGAAAAAATAGCAAAGAATTGCCCCTTTTTTTCAGATGGCTGATAGAACTGCTACAAATGCAATTCTGATCAATCAGGGGGAACTGTAACTTCAAAAAATTAAAACACTGACAGATGGAAAACCCAGGAAAACTCACCCATTCTGATACATGTGTACACATATGCACAGATACTGAGTGGAAATTTGAATCTGTTAAATTAGAGAGCCACTTGAAAGAACAGAACCCATTAATCAAGAATTACTTGCAATCAGATATTTTAATCTTGTCGCTATATGTGCTATTAATAGGCACTTTGCTATAATGATGGAGCATGTAAAAACTTTATTATGTGGAATAAAGCATGTACTTTATCATCTTGGGGTTACTACTTGCATCACCATAAAGAAATAATAGCTGTATTCACATTATTTGTGTATTATCCCATGGAGTGAGATTGTACCCAGTGTGCTTGTTACCACATTCAACTCTACAACTGACAGAAGAGAGAAAAAATACTTCAGTTATTTAAACCACTTGGCTTTCCCAAAAGGTTTCAGGGCTTGATATTTATTGTTCTCTCTGAAAAATGCAAAAAGGAAAAATTACAACTATTTTTATGATCTAATCAATGGAATACAATAATCTTGGACATCATGGCTCCCTCTATAAAAATCCTAGTGCCTGCAATCACTAACATTTTATTGATAAAACCCTGTTGAGTTTAGCTCTACCCTAAGCCTTCAACCCTCTACTTTGAAGAAGTAACAGCAGATTTACAATTATAGAACCAGCAGTGGGAGAGCATAGACCTGTTCCAACAGATCTGCCCATTTGTTGATGCAATTAGAAATGAAAGGGGTTCTGGGCCAAGAGATACATACTTGGGGTATGTATCTCTTGGGTGTACTTGGGTAACTTGGGGCTACAGGAATACCCTGCACAGAAATAACCTTCAGCACTGTGCTGTGTTTACCAACAGATGATACACATCCTGGCCCAGCCAGGTAGAAACAGTTGGGTTTTCCTTTAGCAAAGGAAATGATGAGCAGTGCACAGACTTCACTGGGAACTCTTCTTCAGCCACACAATCAAGCAGCTGTAAGAACAGATTTCTCAAAGGTGATCCTGATGTTGTTCTCAGATACTCTACTTTTAATAAACCTATTTCCACTACTTGGTCAAACAAACAGCTGATCTTCAAAACTGAGTGCACTAACTATGACATCTTTGTAGTCAAGCACACTGTTCTGCATTTCCTTGGGCTTCTCTGTTTTGTCAGCAATGAATTCTGGTTTTATTGCTATCAGCTGAAATACGACTAAAACTACAGAAAATTATGCAAGATTTAATCAAGGCAAGCAAGACTGGGCTTTGTAGTGACATAAAGCAAACAAACATTCACCAGTAGAGATGTCATCTGTTTACAGTTCTAAAGTGCATGTGTTGGAACATTTCTCTTGTAAACAAACAGTAGAGGAGCACAGAAACAACATGGTGACATTTAAGGCTAACTTTGCACATGAAAACTTAAATCTTGTGTTATATTTTGCTTTTTCAAAGCACTATCCAGAGAGATTCCTTTGTGATATGTTTCCATGTATTAGCTGTAGTTTTCAACACTGGCAGGTCACTTTCTGAGAAAAGTGATCTCCTTCAAAGCTGATTTGAACAAGTGAGTCCACAAATAAATGTATTTCTTTAAAAAGCATAAGCACTCTTGATTGAGCCACACTTATTCATTAGACCATGTTAAAACTCAAATAAAGGAGATGAACATAGACTAAACATTCTCCCACTTTACAACTTCTGAAGGTGGGAGGTAGGAAGAACATCTGACTTGATTCCTGCAGATTTTTTAGCTGATCCTGAGAACTGTGCATTAAGGTTGCTTGCTTCACTTCATTAGTTGACAGAGCAGTATCTGAAAGGTTCCTTTGTTGGAAATGGAATTATTAAAAGTAATAACTTAGTTCAGCTATTAATTGCTGCCACGGAGATTTTAAAAAATTGTATTGAGGTGAATTCTTCAAAAGGAGATCCATGAAGCAAGACAATTTTTAGGATGAACCTTCTCTTGAAATGTAATTGCACATTTACTCAAATTACAATTAAAAATACATGTAAGAAGTAGAGGTATTGCATCCTTACAGCAAACTGGACAGACCTACAAACAAGCATGACTATGCTATCTCAAGCAAAACAAAGCTCCCTTACTATTTAATTACCTGTTGAAATATGAACTGAATAATGGGGTAGACATGACCAGATTTTTTCTGCACCATATGGTCCCCATTTCACAACAGCATATTTTGCTCAGCATTCACACTATACACAACTTGGGCCCTCCCTGAACACGTGTTAAGCAGCAATAGCTTAATAACAATAATAATAATGACTTAATAGCTCCCAAGTTCTCTTCTTTCTGTAGTGCAGAATGTGCCTTTTTTCACATGATGCAGCTAAAGGCATATGAAGTGTCATCTGTGTTGCAATGACAGCCTTTGGGGTTATTTTTAATGGGTCTGATTCTCCTCAGTAATTTCTGTAGGTTTCAAGGAGCTATTTCTTCTCTCAGCTGCAGGTCTGATCCCAGACATACAGGATTTAATCTCAGGTCTATTTGGTCAGCCCCACTAGAGCAAGTTTGGTCCTGATATGCACTTCAGGCCAGCAAACAAAAAATACATTGACCAAAGAATGCTCATTAATTCTGCAGTGCTCTTCTTGACCTCCCTCTATAGAAGTACCTAAACCTGCCAACTGTTTCCCACCCTTCCTTATGTTAAAGGCAAGTGACAAAAAAAAACCCCAATCCCATCTGTTGCCCAACTGTCTCTGCACTCTCTCCAAACCATCACTTCCCCTCCCCTTATCAAAGACAACTTTGGTAACGTGTAGAATATTGTGCTGACAGCTAAGCCATGCAGTCTTGGAGCATTAAATGCCTAATGACATCAGTATTAAGAAAAACCAGACCAAGACACACTAACCATTTGCCAAACAGCACTAGAATATAGATTTTTTGTGTGCAAGCCTTGCCCTCCTTTCAGCTTTCACCTTCCTGACCCACCCGTGTTCAACCACCGAACAGACCTGAAATAAGTAATTAAAAGACAATGAGAAATTTTTACAGTTTCAGAGAATTGTTTGTCCTTGGCCATATCCAACTGTTTCAACCTGAATACATGTATTCAAACCATTGGGAACATATTTTCTCCATGGATAAGTAACCTTTGTTTTTCTTGTAAAACTCTACATAGAATAACTGAATGCACAAGGGTGAAAGCCACTCAAATAAATTACCACTTTAGACTTTTCTCCTGGAAATATTTAAAAGGGAAAAAGAAGAAGAAATGATGGTCCTGCAGAAATCAAATACCAACACCACTATGAAATTACACAATTGTGGGGTTTTTATTTAAAAAACTGGGAGTGAAGATCTGAAAATAAAAATAATTGTCAACTTCTTAGAAAATGACCTGCAACTAAGGTCACTGTCAGAACAGTGTATACTCTTCCATGTCAAACAACTTTTTGATCTTTCATAGTGGCTGCCTGGAGATACAAATATCCTAACACTTTATTTGAGCCAAATTCAACCCACTTTATATGCCCAAATTGGTACCATGAGAAAGCAGGGGCAGAGTTTAGTATTTCACTTTGGTTGGCACCTGCCAAGGTAGTAAACCCAACCACCTCTATCCATCTGCATCTTCTGATCCACACTTCCAATTTGGATGATATGTTTTCTGTAAACAAGTCACAAATCAAACCAGAGTTATGAGTTTTCAACCTACAGTGTTGGGAAAGATGAGAACACAATACAACTCAGCCACTTTAATTTAGTATCTTTCTTCTAATACTCATTTGATCATCTCTGCATGTGGGAAACAAAATATGGTCAAGTTATTTGACATTGAAAAGGAATTGATGATGGGAAGGCCAAATTTTTTTAAACACTGGTCCATTTCTACCCTTATGCTGACTGTGTCAGACATTTCAAAGTTGCCATCTGTGTGAAGATCAGTAGCTGTGCAGGGAAAAGAATCAAAGCAGCTCCTTCCATACATTCCATCAGCAGGCAGAACTTAGCTACTACAACTCTGAACACCTTCTTACTCACCAGCTGGTCTAGAGCTTGAGCTCATCTGATGCAGTGTGAGCATTAAGAAATTGGGGGTCAAGAGGAAAATTTAAATGAAGCACAGTCCATGGAATTCTGTGCATGGAACATATTGCTTTGTTTTGTCTTTAGGTATTTTCACTGCAGAGGGGAGTGGTAGAACCATGAACTTGATCCTCAAAGGTAGCATTCAGTGGCATCTCTGCATGAAATGCCCCTGTAGAATGGATACTACAGGCAATTAATTCAGGAATTGCCTTGCACAATGGAAATGTTGTAGATATGGACACAAACCTGAGCCTGCTAGCAAATAACCTTGGTGAGGACTGAAGGAAAAAAGTCTTCTAGAGGATTTGAGATTACAACATCAAGAATCCCAAGGGTGGCAACAGTAATGAGATGATTAGGAGTCAGTTGTACAGTCAACTGTACTTGTTCAGTCCAAGAGAAGAAAGGCTGGAGGTTGAATGGAAACTACACTCATATTGGGCCAGGTGTTTTCAATCTATTGATAAAAAACCACTGGGAAAGTGAATTGCAAACTTTTTCAGCTACAGGAAAAGGTTTAGTGCACTGACCCAAGTGACACAGCTTTATTTCCTGAAGTGTGCAGCAGCTCTATTAAACCCACTCAATTTTTACGTGGGAGAAATCCACAGAAGGGAAATAATTTCTTCAGAATGTAAGAAAAAATAATGAAAATATAATAAAAGCCAATTTTAATCCCTTCAGAATAAAATTCTTTTCAGAATTGCTATGTACTTTTATCAAAATAGCTCTCTTTTTAAGAAGCAGCAGGAAATAGAAATCTCCCCTTAAGTTCAGGGATCACAGGTCAACATTTGCCAATTTCTTTTTTTTTCCCCCTTCTGTATTTCCCATTCTTCAAAAATTCAAAGGCAGAACACAAAAGAAAGGAGAATTATTTTAAATTAAAACATTCTCACTTTAAGATTTCATTTTTCTCCTTCTTAGCACTATATTTTAGGTAATATCTGTCTTCCAGCCAGTGTCCATGTTGTTATCAGAAACATATTCTTATTTCTTCTGTGCTTCAGGTTTATGTTCTAAACCACAACACACAGATGAGCATGGGCAGAAACCTTCTGCTTGTTTTGGGGGAAGGATGACCTTTCTGAAGGAAGAAGTTTTCTCCTCAGCAAAGATTATGGGCAAACATTAAAGCCACATGGGGTTGAACCAAACCTAAAGTCTAACTTCCTACTAAGATAAATTTGCCCCATTTGCAAAAAGCTTCCCTGCTTTACTGGTCAGGGAAGATCAATTTACTTCATTATTCTCAAGAACTGATTTCCTTCTCCTTTCCCAAATTCAGATACAATGAAAAATTATAAATGGATACTGATGAAAAAGGTCCTTTCTAGTGTAAGAGGTCTAAGTCTATACCCAAGTGCTCTTCTAGGACAGGGAGCAATGTTTGCTGCCAGTGTTGCCTGTCTGCTCATGTTCCAAAGTACAGCAAGGAAATCTTCCCATCTCTTAGCAAGGAGAAAACAGGTACCAAAAAAACCCCCAAAAAAGTAATAAACCAACTAGTATTTTTCATTTCCCTGAAATTAACTTCCAGAACAGCAACAACAACAACGAAAAAAAATACATTTTATCTGAAGTACAGAGCAACAGGGAAATAAAACCCAGAGGCTGCAGGCTGAGCTGTTTGGCATTTGGCAGAAACAGGTGTCATTTCAGTCAGAGTGATCAGGACTCCCAAAACAAAAACAACCCACCCACACTTCCACATCTTACTTTGCTTTAAAATCATCTGAAGGGGAGGCAGGGAAGGGGAAATACCAGTATATCTGAACAGTTTCTAAATCCCTACTACTGAGCAGTGTGCCAGACAAAGGGGAACTTGCCCCTCATTATTGAGAATATCTGTTAAGGCAAATACAGTAGTAGCAGATATGGACTTTTAATTCATATCTCTATTTTAAGCTGATGAAAGGTTAAAATAATCCTTCATTTGAGGAAGCAATGCTGCTTACATGTGTATGTTCTGCTTTATTCACCTCAAAAATACCACTGGAAGTAGTTCAGCTCTTTTTCATTTTGTCAACTGCTGTATTAGATGCAGGATTTTGAAGGAAAATTATATAAAAAAATAAATGCAGGTGATTTAAGTGCAGTTTTCTTTAAGTACTGGGAGTTTTCAATTTATAATTTTAGGAAAAAAACCTCCCTTGCAAGGATGGCAAGGTTTTTTCATGGAAAAACAGAGCTTAAAGTACTTTTGAGCTACAAAAATATGTCAAGCCAAGAATCTACAACGCAAGGACTGGTCCATTTCTATATTATATGCAAGCTTATTAATTGGTCTCAATTGTCTGTGTGCAAAGTGACAAAAAATGCTAGAGAAAGTTCTAATCATACCAAGTTATCTTAAGAACAGCTTTTCAGAATTCCAGTTTTGGTTCAGTGAGCGAAATTTCATCTTTTAGTTTCAATGATTTAGTATTTAAAGAACAGCAACAGGTATTCCTGACATCATCCTGAACAGAGAGACCTGAACTTCATTGTTCTAACATCATAACACCAGATTAATATAAATACTTGTGGGGAAAACAAGTGATCAGTGAAAGCCAGAGGAATCTGAACACCTAACACAGTTAGATTTTGTAACACTAATGAACAAATTCAGGAATTATGGTGCAGTTACAACCTTCATTGTTGTCTTCCTACAGCATTGAATTAAGCAAGTGCTATGTGGACACATCCATACTGCTGGAATTTCTGCAATTTACAGGGAAAACTGAATTCTTACATTCCCATCTGCTTCATCTGGGGTAAAAGTGAAAATACTATGTAATAAGCACACACAACTCTCTCAACTAGGAATTTCTGTTCACTTCTTGTCACCTACTCCATTTTTCTATTTAAGCCTCACATTTCATGTTTCTCATACAATTCTCACACCTAGGTTTAGGTCTATAAAACATTTTAATTCACTCTGAAAACATAACACAAAGGTCTAAGATTAGTTTGACAACTAATTAGCACAACAGATTCTTAATTAGGAGGCCTGTATATTGCTGTAATTGCAGTAGATGAGTTATACAGCAAAAAAATGCACCTGATTCCCAGTGCTCTTTCTACCATTTGCTTTGTCCCTAGTCATCCCACTCCTCTTCATGACATTTAGATATGTTGGTATGTTTCATCTCATTTATTTCTGCTTCTAGAAGACAATTGTTACATTCGTATGAAGACTTCGGAGACAGAGCAAGCTACATTTTCAAAAATTTCTACAGCATTAAAATTGTTCCTACTAAATGAGTTCAGAGATCTCTTCATTCAGGCCCTTCTACTACTAAAGGAAAACGTACCCAATATCTGCTCTGCTTTTCCCAAGCTGCAAGGTTAAGATTTTTGCCCTCTGAGGTCATAAAACTGATGCTTGTTTAGTCATGTAGCACCTTCTGCCATGTACCCACACAACAGGTTTCCAAAATACAAAGCTAGCTAAAAAATACCAGTTAATGAACAAAAAATCAAATTCAGATTTGACTTGAAAAAAAAAGAAAAGACAACTAAGCAGTTGCATGAACCAAGTAATTGTAAGTCTCACTTTGAGGCAGTGGTCCCACAGCTTTTGTTCCTACATTCCCAAATCCAGTTCATTGTGGGACTATCACCTTCCTGTCCACTTGTAAGTTACCTCAGCATATTCACAGCAGAATTTTTTCTTCTGTTTGGTTTCTATGTCCCTCCAGTCTTTTGACCATTCCCTGTCTCACCACAATACTCACAGCATTGCAACCTCCTGGTGGTCCCATGTGCCAGAAAACAATCTGATGGTCTGGCAATACTTGTCTAGGTAACACCATCTACTAGTGCTTTAACAGAAGCCACTGGATGAAAAACAGGAGAAAGAATCCACTGAAGAAAATTCCTTCCTACTTTTATAGAAAAGCAAAATTAAAGGCAGAGTTCAGAAGCCTCTGTCAACTATTGTTTTCTCTGCTCATTTTACCTCCATCTCATCCTATTTCCCTCCACTCTTATGGTTTGTCCAGCTCAGTTCCAGTGGAGCCAATCTTTGGGAATGAAAATCCATGAAAACTGCAGAAATTGTCATGTTTACTGTAAGAACATCTGCAGGGTCATATTCCTGGCATTGGGAAACGCCAGGTGAAGACAGCAAACCTTCATTCACCCCTTCCTGTAGGAATGGTCTGTGTGTCAAAATACCTGAAAACTGCACTGATACAGTAGAACTTATTTTAACTTGCATTACGAAGAAACTGCACATGCTGTTTTACAGACAATATATATTTGTAAACTTGCTCATGCAAAATTAGTGTGTGTGACAGGGATCTTGGTTTTCTAATCCCCACATCTTTAAAAATGACATTTGTCTGCTTTTTTCCAACTGTGCCCAAACCCTCTTTTTAATATAATAACTCTTACACGAAATTCATCTGCTAGCCAAACCAATTTATGGAGCTGAAACAAAAATGAATAAAAAGATATACAAAAAACATGGTGCAGCTGGACACTTGATTCCCACCTCCCCCCTTTTTTTTGTTTACAAGTAAAAAGAGTGAGTAAAAGAAAAAAAAAAAATCATGGTCACAAAATTTTAACATTTTAATCCTAAACATTATAGGGCAATGGATGTTGGAACCTATTTCCATATACCATGCTTCAGCTTTTTAGTTCCCAAATGTGGCCAAATCCACTAAAACAAGAGTGGTTAACAAACTCTGGATTATGGAAATACATTTCTGGAATAAATGCTAGAAAAGCAAGAATGGGAAAAGCCAACTGTCTCCATAAAGGTAAACCAAGTGGAACAATGTGTAGATTAGATACTTTTTCTGTTTCTTACTCATAGCCTGTCAATTCAGTGCATCATATGGTTCAACACAATGGTCCCCATTTTAGACAAACATCTAACTAGTGTCCATTGATTCCAAGTTTGTGGATGATGAATCTTTTTGGATACTTTCAAAGATTGCTGCCAGCTCAGGGTTAGAGCTTATCTGTGACTGAAATTCACTCATTAATGGACTCTTCTCTGCTTCTGGAATGGTTAGAAGTGCTGCTACAGCCCTCATAGCAGATCTTTTTAGTTCATCTTGCTTTTCAAACTCCTGTTTCACTGAGTTTGCCTTTACCTAGGGAAAAAAGGAAAATACATTTGAAACTTTACTTAGCCCTCCATCTATGTCCACCTTTAAAAGAAAAAGCACCTCTCAAAAACCTATTTCCTTACAGACTACCACTTTGCACAGCTCTCAAAATGATTTAAACTCTTAGAAAAACAAAAAAAATCCTAAAAATAGCCCCAGACATCATTTTAGCCAGCAGTTTACAAATAGACTAAAGCTTCAATACTGCAAGGTAAGCAGAAAAAGGTTATAAGCTACAAAGTCAATCACCAAATCAAAGAAATTATAGCAGCCAACCTTTAGCTAGTAAGGTCAGCAAATGACATTAAACTGCTATTATCACAGGACTCCCAGCTTACAGAGAACAGAATTTGTTTAAAAACTTGACCTTCATTAGAAAAACTTCAATTGTAAGTTTAACTTCAGGTTAAACTTCATTTAACCTTCTGTAAGAATTCTCAAAGATGTTTCAGTGATACAAACAAGTTATAATTCAAGACAGTCAATTTTCTTGAAGTGAAATATATCAGACGCCAGTAATGGAAAAGAAAGGTAAAACAGGCATTAAAATGATTGTCAGAGCTTGCAGGTGGATCAAGACAAGAGCAGGAATTGAAGGAGACTAACTGTGCCAGGACCCAAGAACCTTGTAATACAAATGAAGATGGGCTAAACAAAAAAAAAAAAAAAAAAAACAAAAAAAAAAACAACAAAAAAAAACAAAAAAAAAAACAACAAAAAAAAACAAAAAAAAAAACAACAAAAAAAAACAAAAAAAAAAACAACAAAAAAAAACAAAAAAAAAAACAACAAAAAAAAACAAAAAAAAAAACAACAAAAAAAAACAAAAAAAAAACAAACAAAAAAAAAATTAAAAATCCATCCAAAAAATAGGAGTACTTTACACTGCCCTCATCACCAAAGTGCTTGCCTGGAACAATGCAGCCAGCAGAAGTCATAAAAACTCTCAGCATCCCAGTTCCACTGTTTATAATGAAGTGAGATTTACAACTTGCCCAAGTGGCAGTTGAACTTTTAAGGAAGGGGCACCAAAGAAACAAGAGGATTTTGAAAATGAGGCTAAGGAGACTACCACTCCACTTGCAATTTAAATAAATTTAACACATGTATAAGGGCTCACTTATTTATATTATCCAGCCTACTGCAGTTACCAACTGTAACTCAGGAAATGCTGCAGTATTTTTTCAACACAAGTACATTTGTATTTCTGTAAGACCAAATAGTTCACAAATAACTCAAATGTAAGTACCTTAGTTGTACATGTAGCACGTAAAGGTTCAACCAGTCTATCCAACCTCTGCAGCACTGCACTGGGACAAAGGGTAGACAGCCTCACCAGCATTAGAAAGGTTAGCATCTAATTGAGGAAAGAAAATAATTCAACAATTAGTTATGCCGAGAACATATGTGGAGATAGACTTCCTACAACGCTGTGTAACCTTTTTAACAGTCACCTGAATGAAAATGGCAAAGGTAGTGAAGTATATGAAGTAATATTTTCACCATTTCAGTCTATTTGTTACTGAAAATATTTTAGCAAAGTCAAATTTGTTGACAGAATCAAATGACAGCTAACCTTAATATCGTAGTGATCCTTCAGGCCATCTTCAACATGGTTCAAGAATTCAAATATATCTAGTCTATCCAAACAGCTGTCCAAAAGAGTATACATGCACTCAAAAGCTGCTTTCCTTATGTCCAACCCATCATCAACTGTATGCTTAAATGGTCCCATTTCTACCTGTCAGTGAATTAAAACAGACAAAAAAACACCATAGTTGAGTCTTTTTTTAAAAAAAAAACGGCATCTACTTGCATATATTTAGCACTGTGTTTTCTTAGTTAACATACCTCTCTGATTAATTCCTTTCTGACTTTTGTTTCATTGTAAAGATGAGGAAGCACAGTATCTAAGAGGTCCCTTATCAAAGATGGTTTATTGTGGGCAGCTGAGTTAAATGTCACGAGGGCCACTCTCCTGACATTGAGATCTGGGTCCTCCAGTGTTTTCAGGAAATCACCTGAAATCACATGCAGAAACAAATCACCCTATAAGCATCTTTTTCATTTGCAACTATAGAAATCTCTTTGCTTAGGCTTAACCTTTCCAAAAGACATATTTGATTGAGACATTTTAATATAACAGACACCTGCTATTTCAACATGATTACACAAATAAAATGATTAATGATAGTTATGAGTATTAATATAATCAATACATAGTATTCCATATAATGAAACAGGAGAAAAGACCATCAAAATAAATGGCCAACACTTCATGATATTGCAACTTTCCTAAAAATACTGATTTGGTTATATTTAACCCTTTTTTCCCATTAAAATACTTTCAGAATATGCATTAGAAAACCAATTTACATTCTGCAGTTCAAGGAGAGAACACATCTTAAGGAAACTATCAACATACTGATTTTTAACCCCTACATTGGCATATACTGAGATTATCTAAATTACCATAAAATAGACCTGCTCAACACCTCTCTCATCCCACCCTACCATGAGGCATCTTTAGCTTTTCTATAACACAGCCTTGTTAAAATAAATGCCTGCATGTATATAGCCTATTTTTCCTTAATGTCTGTGAAGTTTTCCTAGCAACTTCCATGAGAAGTGAAATTTTTCAAAGGAGAAAAACAACAACGTGTAAACAAAAAGAATTCTACACGCACAAAAGAAACTGGGTTACAAAACCAAAGGGGACTGAGATATTTTTTTTTTAAGCACTGATAGGTTTTGGACTGAATAATCAATAAATATTTGTAGAAACCAAAGGGGCAATGCACCTTCAGTGGGAGGAGAACAAGCCCACGAGCATAATCAATTCTTGAATGTTTTTTTTTTCAAATGATGTAAGCTTAGTGATGAAAATAACACATAGGAACTGGCCTAACTTCCCCATAAATAAAACCCTTGTCCTCCACAAAACTTCATGCTTCTAAAGAGAAAAATTTTCCCCCATTAGGTTTAGCAGTACAGACATTTTTACAGCTCTTTAACCCAGTAATTAATCAAGTATAAAACACTCACCATAACACATTAAACAAATGTACAATACTTTGTCATATGAATGAGAAAAGATCAAAAAGCCACAGCATTGCAAAGCTCTTTATCCTACTGATGTTACACTGAAAGCTCTGATTACCTTATCCCTACAAAAATATACACAATTCCAAATGTTTTCAGACTATGAGCATTATAGAACCATAAGGACCTATATTTACAATTCAAAACCTGGTAACACTCAGAATTCACATATAAATATATATTTTAAGTGACTGAATGCCAAATATTTCCAAGACCACCCTTCTGGGTAAAGACAGTACACCTTACTACATCAAACTTATAAAATTTGGCCAGAGCATGGCAAAGGGAATCAGCCTTTGGGTCCCATCTTCCCTAGCTTCTTGTATCACCCATCAGAGCTCCAGAATTTTTAGTCACACAATGTTTACTGCTCAGAATTCAAACAAAATAGTATTAATAGAAATGATTGGCCTTTATGGAAACATCTTGTAACTCTTCCAATGATTATCATTAGCAGCTAATTCTAGTACCTGCAAAATATTTACTTCTGAAAACACAAACAACACATTTTAAATGTAATTCAATTACCTGAAAACACAGAAGCTGTTGGTAAAAGTAAAGAACTTACCTATGCAGTTCTTCAAGAGTGGGTCTATGGGTTGTGGATGATCAGAAATGGTGAACTTAACAGCAGTAACCACTGAACTTCGAGCATAAGAGGACCCTAAAAGGAAACCAAAGTGGGAACATGCAGAATTAAAACAGAGCAACTACAGGATCTAAATCATGCTCAACACCATTCATTCCTTTTAGACTTCTAACATTAAGAACAAACAAGAAATGTTATTTATGACTAGCAATGCAATCTGTAACTGAAGTAAATCCGTGGAGAAAACATTTTAAACTGGGGAAAAATACCACAACTCTTGTAATAAGAATGTAATGTTATCTGCTGCAGAAAATGTTAGTAATAAACCTATTAGAATAGATTATTTATGATCACACAGGCCTACAAAAAATCCTCTCCCCTTTAAGGCAGCAGCATGTGAAGAAAACATGTGAATACACTTTTTATATGAAACTGACTCATGAATTATGCACAATGACCCTTCCTAATCCATAAGAATTTCAGAATCCTTATCTGCAAGTTATATATTTATTATTATATATTTACACCAAAAGGTCAACATGTTGCAACTGGTTTGTTAATTTGTTCTTGGCACCAACGCTCCTTTCTCTTTAGGTGTATAGCTCTTTCTCAAACATATCATTAATTGAAATACCACAGTCAAAGCAGAGCCTAAAAGTAATTCATGTTATGTATGACTAACAACCTCTAGTAAAAACAGAACCACCTAAGCTTCGCATTGTTGGGTGTGGGGGAGCAAAACTTCAAGACTATCACAAAATTTAAGCAAATCCTTTCCAAAACTAGATCCATTTACTAACAGGTAGCACAAAGCCATTTGCTACAATATGTACATGCATCACTCCTCCTCACCTGATGCCAAGTATCCTTTGAGTCGTGGCAGGAGGGTCTCTGGGTCTATCAACGTAAGCTTGCCCAAGCATTCAGCAACAACATTCCTCGTACCCTCTTCGGCACATTCACAGTGTTTCAGGAGTAAAGCCCAGATGTTCTCAACGTATGGTTTGAGGCCAATCACTGATGCAGAACTAATGATTTCTTTCAAGGAATGAAGCAGCAGGTATTGCCTCTTAGGCTGACTGGTTATTTCTTGCAGGACAAATGGCAGATACTCAGGAAGATTGCCAACGCTAATACTGCCTAAGGCGTAAGATGCTGCTGATTTTACTTCTTCACTAGGAGAAGAGAATGCTTCTAGGATTACAGACTTCAGCTCAATCTGTCCACTTAAGTCAATGTGATGCCCAACTTCCCCAAGAGAAAGCAAAGCCAACAGACGAATGGAATCTGTGGACCTTGAGTTCTTAACATCTTGAATGAACTGACCTACGACAGCTGGTCCATCCTTAGGGCAGGCTCGAGTGAGGGCAGCAACACATTTGGCAATGGAATAGTAAGACTGTTTGTGAGTAAGTGCTGTGCTCTGTGAGTACACTGGACCCGTCAACATGCGCATTAAATCCATATAGCCTAAATTATTTGTACCAGTCACCACCAAAGCTTGGAAAAATTCTAGCATGGCACTAAGTGCTCCACCCTGCAGTAGAGGTGATCTTACCAGCCCAATAAGTTCATTGAGAATGGAGCCACTAATCTTTGACAGGGAGGAAGGATAGACTTTAGCCAATGTTGTCAGAAAACTGATGGCCATCTGTGATACATGCATATCACTTTCACTAATCAGAGGTGGAAGCTCATCCAGGACAGCATCAATCATAGCAGCTGTCAAGCTGTCACTGTAATTCTTAATTAAAATATCTAGAGCAGAAAGAGTGCCCAGTTTCAAAGCTCGCTGGTTCTTTCTCAAAAAAGAAGCAAGAATAGGAACTCCTTCCCCAAGGATTGGTCTCAAATCTATCTTCAAAGGAGAACCAGCAATCAATGTCATGGCCTTCACTGTCGTTAACCGAGTGATCTCATTTTTCAGTCTCTCTAGAAAGATCTGCAGTGTACTAGGCAGGTCTGAGCCTAGGCTGTCACCAAGGCTACAAATGATTTGACCCATGCAAGATATTGCCCTTTCTTTCACCTCCTGATCAATGTCAGCAGCCTTTAATCTCTTGATTGTACAAGTAAACAAATCTTTGATGTAAGGAGTAGCATCAAAGGAAGTAGGCTGGTCTAAAGGGCGAATGACCTTCACAAGTTGTTGGGTAACCAAAAGTGCCTCTGATGTTATCTTGTAAAATGGGTCTCCAACACAAGCTACAACTGGAGGTACCAATGCTTGAACATGAGGATGAAAGACTTGGGGAGAATGATTGCAGAGGATGACATATAAACAGGACAAAGCATCTATCTTCAGATTAGAAGAACTTGATTTGTCATTCAGTGAAAAAATTATTCCTGGAAGAAAAAAAAGAAAAATGTATTTTTAGGGTAGGTATTTATAGTCTGCTAGATCCTCTGAAGGAAAGCAGCTACGCTGAATTTATGTTCTCCTGCTCCCAACCCTTCTTGAATGCTTCCAAGCCCCTTTCACCACTTTATTCAGTTAATCAGTTTCTAAGCTTCCTCCACCAGAGGACATGGCTCATTTGATAGTTTGTGATGCATTTTCTTAATTATCAGGGAATTCTGAACCTTTAACATTTCCAACCTTATCTTTCCTTCTTACTTCAAACTTCAACATTTTAGGTTTCAAAAGCTAAAATACAGTCAGTATTTTGCTCTGCTGAGATTAGAAAGAAGGCAGCTTGGTCTTGCAATTAAGAAGCAGAACAACTTGGGGTTTTTTGATACAGAAGAAAACAAACCCCTCAATCTTAGAGTCACCCCTTGTTTTCAAGATTAATGGAAAAATGTCACTTAAACATTTATATGGATCCATATAGTAGATGATAATTTTGCCATTTCCTTCAAACAGAAGCCATGATTCAAAGCTTTTGCAAAAACCAGAGTCAGGACTCAAAAGATTTCAGAACTTGACATCCAATTTGTTAATAAATCTTTAACTTAATAATATGTTTCTCATACCTGGTACAAGTACAGGAACATGTTGTGTTAGGGCTCCAGGCAATACGTTGACTAGCTCAGTCAGCATATTAAAGCAACACTGACGAGTCTTCACACTCTTCTCCTTCATCTGTTTGTGCAAGGCTTTAACTACGTTGGGGACCTGCAAACATCACACATCTGTTAATTGATTCAACAGCCACCACTTCTTCCAGCATTTACCACTGGGGGGTTTTAAAGACAGATGTGTCTTTGAAGACAGATGTGTCTACCCCTCTGATTTCTCTACAGAATTAGAGAAGTTATAGAAACACTGGGAAATAAAGACTCAAAATAACTGCTATAAAAAATAGCAATTTAGCTTTAAAAGGCATTAATAAAACTGTAGAGAGCAACAACTGAAAAGTCACACAAATAATTCACTTAGAAAAAGTTTTTTATCATTATCCTTTTTATTCTGCAAATAAAATATGTTGTAGCAAATCAAGTTTTATCTTGATCATTAGAGCTTACATCTGCATACAGAATGCATGAAGTAACTATTTGCTTTAGTCATTTGTCTAAATGACATAGGACATGCAACTTGGACAGGTGATGGTAAACAACTAAAATCAAATAACTAAAATCAAACAGTCACATTTGCATGAGTCAGTAATTTCAGTTTCCAAGACTGCTGCATCTTTTGGGGCCAGTTTAGCCAGCTTGCTCTCTGTGTTAGTACCACAGGAATAAATTGCAACCTGTGCATGAAGAAAGCATGATAAGGCAACATTTAATAAACTATCCTTATGAACAGGGTGCAACTTCAGCATGTCTTCTCAAACATGACAAAAATCTTGGCAAATCACCTGACTCTGAAGCATTGTCAAAGGTGTGTCTCCTTGTTCCATGGCATCAGGATCACTGAGCCAGCTTTGCACAGGCCGAGTTTGTTTTAAAAGAGAAAGATATGCGTGAAAAACATCTGCTTTAACATTCTCCTCACGTTCTTTGAATCTGGCTATTAAAGCAGGAGATACAGTTTTGTAGAACTCTGGAAGCATTTCGTGTCGTGTGCTAACCACAGCATCCAGACATTTAGCAGCTGCTCGTCTCACTTTCCAGCTCATGTCATCATCATCACTATATTCATCATCACTCCCTGAAAAAAATAAATTACACAGGTTCAAATCTAGACAAGCAAAGCATCAAGTTTTATTCTAAACAATGAAAAAGAACACAGGTGGGTTCTTTGCATAAGACACACAAAGAAACAGGTTCAGAGCTATGTTGAAAAACACATATGAAAATCCTTCTAAACAGCCTAAGTTGTAATTCTCTGCCAATTTTTTCATACTAGTCTTACACACGTATTCATTTAAACTGCAAACAGGTCAAAGAGGTTCCCATCATATTTATAGCCTGACTACTGATTTAAAGCATATTCTTCTTATGTCATGACGTAAACAACAAATACAAGCTGGTCAAGATTCAACAAATTATTCTGTTTACTTCTTTCTAGGAGTAAATCAAACCATACACTGCCCCGAAAAATGACAAAAAAATATATAAAATAAGCAATACAGATTTTTCAGGTGCTAAAACAACATCTGTGCAGCTCATTCTCTCCTTAAGTAATGAGAATGTTATGCTCTCAGTTCAGATTATTTGTGTGTCCAAGTCTTCATAAAGCTTACTCATAGCAATGCATTGCCACCATATTAACAATAAATACCTTATGCCTTTCAGTCTAAAACTTTTTTTTATCCAACAGAAAGATACTGAATAATTTTTCAATCTATTCTGATTCTATGCATCAGGTACAAAATATTATAGTGAAAAGTAGTGAGATGACTTTCCCATGCTGTATTTCCAATTCATTAACTAATGTTCTTCTCACTTTACTTATATCATACTACACACTTCTGCCTTTTTCCACCTTTCAAGTATTCTAAAATATTTGTCTTGTACTTTATGTTCACCTGTGGAATTACTTCTCTCCAGCAACAACATCCTATACTTTTATTCCATGAAGTGAGTTCATAAGGTATGTTTAAAAGAGGTACAAAAACTGAATACAAAGGCACACGAGTCATTCAAATGTTGGTACTTAGTAGCAGCATCACCCACACCAATTTTCTCAGATGATCACAAGCTCATCCTCTCCCCCAAACCAAAGAGAAAATATACCTTGATCATCATCATCACCACCATCAGCATCCATAGCATTTTCATCTTCATCTTCATCATCATAATTGTAATTAGGATCATATGTAAGATATTTAAGACAAATGTTTATAATAGTAGATACATGAGGGTAAACTTCTTTAGGACATCTGTGTAATACAAAAATAGAGTCAATGTAAAATTATTTTGAAGAATTCAAAGATTTCATGCCACTTACTATACTTTGGAGACATTAGCCAAAACAAGTAACACGAATGAATCCATCTGAATTATAGAAATTCCAAAAGGAAGATGACAGGATCTACTAGATTGGAAGGTTGCAGACAACCAAGATATGCCTTTGGATATAATTTTTTTTGTCACCACTACTGGACACAAATATTATTAGAATACTTCCCACCTCCTGTTTTCACAAGTAGCAAAGGCACAGTAGAAAGTTTCTGAAGTACAGACATAAGACACTGCTTAACAGCTAAGTCACAAGACAGAGTTATAGAAAGAGTTCCAGCTCAAAGCTTGCAAAAATATTTAGTATGAAGGAGACTGCTGACAGCTTACAAGCAAAGGCACACTGGTAGATCTTAAGAAAGCCTGGAATAGGTACATGAGAATGACTTACCTCCTAACAAAGGATTCAAAGGCTTGAATGCAGTACTCTCGGAGCTCATCATCATCTACATTACAAAACTTTACAACCAAAGGAATTATTTTCTCCAGATATTCACCTGTGAAGAGAAAAAAAATTAACAAAGTAAATACTCTCACCTAAGAACTTTCAAGTTACAGATAATGTATATATTTTTCTTACCTATTCTATGACCTGCTTGCCTACTGATAGCAGCAATACACTGTATATAGGTCCTAGTTGTTGACATGGAATCATTTTTAGACAGCTCTGTCAACAGATGTTCAATGAGGTCAACAAAAACCATATTGCCACAACTCATAACCAGGTGACCAAGTGCAATGATGGTTCTTTTCCTCACAGCAAGTCTTGGGCTAGTCAGCTGGGGGAGCAGACAGGTCAGAATTGAAGGATGGAAGTTAACAAGTAGTCCTCCTTGCCTTAAAACAGACAAAACACAAACTCAAACCAATTGAATCTAGATAACTTTGTGCATATACTATACAACAACATTTTAAATGTTCTCCAAACATCACAGTTTCCAATTAAGTTTTTAAATTTAAGCTTTTGGAACCTTTTAATAAATAAATTACTTTAAATATACCCTTAAAGCAATAAACATACAAATAAGCTTAAAACTACAGTTCTCAGAAGATTAAATAATAAAGGAATCGATCAATTATCTTCAATACATTAACTTTTTTTTCCTAAATTAAGTTCCACCTATACTTGATAACATAACATTATTTCCCATAACTTCAAGCAATTTAATTTTAACATTTGGGAAACTAAAATTCAAGCTTTAAGGAGCATTTACCAGCATTCTCCAGAGTTTTAAAAGAGGGATCTTTACCTGCTCAGCATATCAGCCATGATATCCAGTGCCTCCAGCTGGACAGACACATCTTCCTGCTTGGCTATAGCACTAGTGAGACGCCCTGTGATCTTTTTGCAAACGTTAGCTGCTAATGCTGAACCTGAAAGGACAACAAACCCTCAGCATCCTCACAATTTAAAAAAAAAAAACCCTGCAGTTTTTTAACACCAGAGATCATGTTTCTCACTATGGAAAGCAACCTAATCTCAACATGAAGAAGCTTTTCCCACACAACAAACCAAGCTTGAACAGGCAGTTTGTTTGCTGATGTAATGTAAGCTCTGCATTAGAGCTGAAAGACTATTTGTGTACAGACATACTGAGAAGGAGGGTTTCTTGTCCCAGAAGGTATATACAACAGAAAAGACACAGCTTTCGGTGGGGCAAGCAATGGAAAGTGAAGGCAAAGACAGGTCTAGAGCAATAAATGAAAGGACTACAGGTAAAAATGAAGGAATAAACTATCTGGTGAGTAAAAGCACAGAAGTAGGTAGAGCCACCTCTAAAGAACTGCTGTATAACAAAAAAGCAAAACAAAATGATTTTGCACAAGAAGCTACTTAAATAGTAAGTACGTGAAATACTGCTGAAACATTTGAGAAAGGAGGATGAAATGCACACTCAAAGTGTTTTAAAATACAAGTAAAAATGTCTTTACAACAACGCCATAGGTCCTCTATCTATTGGAACTTGTCTAGCATTGTTCCAAGCAATTATGAGAAGGAACTCATTTCATGGTAATGACACCCCAAAGCTTAGTGCTGATCTTCACATGTATGACATTTTTTTCATCACACTTTGAAAATTTCAATGCAAAATTAATACCATTCCAATGTATATTAATTCTAGTTTATATATACTTTGGCAAAGTTTTAACTATATGGCTAAAACTAAAACAATCATTGGACAGTCAAATATAAGAAAGGTTAAGAAAAATGACAACTATCTGTGTTTGAGTTGAGAGGAAGAATCAACATCTAATTAATTTTTATATTAGGAATATTAATGATACTGAAAGATTTGGTTACATTTTAGTTTAAGCTTTACCTCCACCCAAAAATCTCCTTTTGGTTTGCATAGGCAAACAAAAGATTAAAAGCTTAAAGTGATTTACTTAAAATTACTTATTTATGTAAAGTTTATGCATCTCACTACTGCTTGATAAAAGCAGGACTTACATGCCAGCTTTTAAAAAGGATATTAAAATCAGAAGTTGGTTTTTTTTAAGAGACCTCAGTCTCTCAAAACATCATTTCCAAAGCCTTTTTAATCATTTCTCTATTCTCATTCATATCCTACACTATGATATCTAAAAAGCACTTGAACAGAAGTCATGTCATGAACTGATGAGCTGTTCAACATTGCTACCTCTTTTGGAGGAAAGACTGCCTTCATTTAAACCTGCTGGTAAGCATTTCGGTCATTTAAGAAGCAGTTGTTAGAAACACAAGGTACTTTCCAAAACACTTCCCAGAAACTCAGAGAAGAAATCAGAAAAATACCCAAGTTGTAATCAATTTTAAAGTGTACTATCAACCAAAAACCAAGACAAGATGTAGCTATTACTAACAGCCTAGAAATGCTCCACCAGGCAATCATCAAAACTGAAGCTTTTACACTCAATTTGTTATACTGAAGTTCATATACCCTAAGTTTGTTTTTCACATTAATGCAATCCTTCAGTAGAAAAGTTTTTATACTAATAAAATCTGGCAATACAGTCAGAGAAGAAGAAAGTAAAAGGATATTAGTTCCAGTGCTAAATGAACATAATCCCCCTTCACTAGAAGACCCAGCTTTTGTATTTTTTTAATTAGTAAATCATACAAGTTGATGAAGTCTAGAGTACAAATTGCCTTACCACTGGAGGCTGGGGGGAGTTCACCAATCACAGTTTTAAGACCAATGCTTGAAATGTCACGTAACTGTTCTTTATCTGAGAGCATATTTGTACAGAGAGTGTCTACAATGGTCTCCACTTGATACTCCTTCACTTTACTCACCAAAGGGCCAAGGCTGTATAAACAGAAGAAAAATATTAAAACTGCAACCTTAAAAAAACCAACTCATTTTATTTCAGTATTTTGCATTCGAGTCACAAACTTCAGGTTGGTTTTGGCAGCAATTCAAAGCAGAGTTTTAAAATCTGAAAACTCTCAGCTGCTTGGGTTGATAATGTACACAGACAACCTCTGCATAACTCAGAAATGTAACACTGAAATATGTGGAAATCATTGTATGAACAAATGCAGAAAAAGGACGAGCTTAAAGCCAATCACAAACTGATTAGGACTACATTAGAAAGCACTGCTTCATACACACTTCAGCTTTTTCCACAGTGAACCTTAATAACCTGCTTTTTATTAACATTTATTCTAGCAAAGCTAATTGGAACTGAAATGCTGTTGACAGGATTAATAGATACTAATATTGCAGAGCTGAAGTCATGCTGAAACCCTAGAGGAAAACTGAATGGACTAACTTGTTACCAAAACAAGACTATGATCAAGAATGCAAAGTTTAGAATTTCTAATACATACCACTATTCACTATCAGTATGTCAGACTTTTGAGACTGCACTGATTTAGGACCATGTTGTCATGACCTTATTGAAGCATTACAAGCAGATGATGAAATTATTTGTAAAAGAGATTAACATAATTAACAATAAAACAACTTCCAACTAGAAGTATTTGCCTCCTTTAACTCCTTGTTAAGTGCAAAGAGAGTGTGCTGTCCAAAGAAAGACTGTTTTCCCATGCTTAGGGGGGAAAAAAGTAGTATTTGGAAAGCTATAATAAATTCATTTGCACTAAAATTTTCAAGGATTTGAAACAAATAGCAATTATCAAACTTTTAAAATAGTTTGGCTACAAGCTGGTTTGATACGCAAACGTCAATATATATAAATAGAAATAAAACCAGCCTTTCAAACCACTTCACAGAAACAAAACTAGCTCAAGACACTAGGAAAAAAAGTGGGAAGAGAACTTCCAATTTCACACATCTGATTGCACAATGTAATAATGGAGTCACCAGGTCGGGGTACAGAGCTAAACCCTGAGTAGTAAATATCAGGATGCAGTACTAGTAAAATTAATAAATTCTGTACATCTCATTCTAATTGTACCAGATTACTGGAAAAATACTATCTGGATGCAAAGCACTTCCTTTCAGACCTTAGTGGTTACAGCAGAGGGGAAAAAAATGTTTTTGTTTTATTTCATAAGATTTTGAAAACTATTCTGAATTAAGAGCAAGCTGCATACTAAAAAAAAGAACAGGCATTAAGGCAACTGCACAAAACTAGAGGAAGGGAGAAATGATCTACAGGTAAGCAGAAATTCTCTCCAAGCCAGCAAGATACTAAAATCTCAATAAAGAATAATATTCTAAAAATTGATAGTCCAAAATCCAGTTCAAGTTATGCCACTCAGGCAAAAACTTATTTTATGTTTAGTATTTAAATCATCTAATTCCCACATTATTGCATTACAGAAACACACAAATGTGTTAAAACAGAAAAATCACTCGAGTCTTTACAGTCTAACAGAGAATTGCTTTCTTCATTTATATGCATAGAGAGACAAGCACAATGTACAAGATGACACTGAAACAGTTTTGGTTGGTTGGTTTTACTGGAAATGGCTCTGGAGTTTTAAGTCTAACTCTCCAAGAACACAGCTGGACCCTGGGTTCACTGCTAGCTAATAAAGCTGTCAGCCAGGCAATTGTGAGGACACACAGGTCACAGATCACTGCTCAGAAGGAAAGGCTCAATGCTGTGAATTCAGCATAAAGGCACTGAAGTTAGTTTAGGAGCTTAGTACTGGATTTGCCAAGAGTGACAGCAAGACAACCCCACACACTTACTACCTCACTGGTACTGCTGAGGAACAGACAAATCCCTGCACTTCTTTACCAGTGGAGACCTGAGGAGGTGTAGCTTAATTCCAAAGTGCTGCTATAAGGAAAAAAAATAGCTTAGAAGCACCCACAGGGTAAATCCAAACCCACACAATTCAAGTTCCTCCGAAACTCAGTTCTCTTCAGTCTCAAAGCATCAAATTCTACCTGCTCTAAATGTTCCCAAACAAACACACTCTAAGTTCTCCAAACCTTTCATATTTCCTGCTTCAGAAGTCCTCTCAGACATTCCAAAGCCATCCCTCTCCACCACACAACTGCAGACCCTCAGAAATCATGGTTGCACCCAACCTGATCAACCATTTTCTCCACTCCTGAAAAAATAAAGACACTGTTCCAACAGCTCAAAGTAATCCACTACACACAGCAGTCAGAAGGAGCTGGACTGAAGGACTAAGCTCAGATTCAGAATGCTTCAAGCCAGTAACTCCAGCTGGACTCCTAAAGGCTTTCACTCAACCAGAGTAAGGTAAGAAAGAAACTGAGAAATCCTGTGCTAAAATCTGCTGAAAATACTGGCAATGGGGCAGGGGAAGGTAGTAAAGGCAAAACGTATTTACCAATACCATGCACTGAAATATCACAATTAACTCAGTTTTGTTAATGCACAAAACTTGGAACTAACTTGACTTCAGCCAAACTAGACCACAGACATCTGAAATTGATGCATTATGATCACCCCAATGCCACAAATTCAGGAAGGTTGCAATTGACTCATTTTGCAGAGTAGTTTATGGAGATACACACATCAGAACAACCTTGGTGCAACATTTCTGAAAGATACAGCACACAGATAATCTCAAGAGAATTGTTAATTGAGACACTGGTATCTGGTCAAAGCATGAACAGAAGCCCTTGAAGTGCAGAGAAATGAAGACATAATGGAATGGTTTTCTCACTTGCCTCAGCAGATCCTGCAGAAATGAACAGCTCTGGCAGAACATCCTTTGTTAAAAGTAGTCAGACCTCAGGCTCTAATCTGACACTACTCTTTAATCTAGGAAAAGGGCACTGTACTGGATTCTTTAAATTCCATTAAACCATCTCCACCACTACTAAAACCCTGAGAGTAGAGATTTAGAGGATCATATCCACAACCCAATCTCGTTATTTTACTGCTCCAATAATGTAAAATTAACAATACAATCTTACTAAAAGAATTTCTGCACACTGATACTGGTAAAGACCTTTACCATCACAGAATTCCCTCTGAGACTCAAATACATCAAGCTATCCCTAGCTGCAGTTGAAACTCTTTCTCCAGTTACTCAAAAAGCTCCCAGCTTTCTCCACAACTTGATTTCACAGAACAGAAACCAACAATTCCAAGGTACAATGACTGTCCACGGTAACCCGGAGAAATTATTTTAAACCTGAACTACTCAACAACTACTAAATTATTTTGATTTAAATATGTGTTTTTTTCCAAATGTAACCTATGAGTAACTAAAATAATCATAGCAAGACCAGGCGATTAGATTCATCTCAATTAAGTATAGCAAACACTTTTTTGCTAATGTTTTAAAGATAACCAAACCGCTGAAATTACACTCACACAAACACTTTAAATTACAAGTTTTACAAAGTGTTAAACCATCTATTAGGTCAATAAAGTGGACATACCAATTGTGAATTCAGTTTTTAAAAGCATTGCATTGAGCTTTTCTGGCCTCCAAAATCAGTAGATATCACTTACAGACCTTATTATCAGTCTCAGATTACAAACTAAGCTTATCAAAAGTTGAAAATAAACTATAACCTTCTTTTATAAAATCGGATCTGACTACAAAGCTTTTGCACTTAAGCATGTATTTTGCACACTTGAAGGCTGTTTCAGATATTGCTTTAAGTGCTCTTTGCTCTTTTCCCTTTCACTAGCCGATAATTGTGTCCTGTTTCTCTTAAAGTCAAAAATTCAGCTGCCTATAGAAATAAAAACTCCTTTAAGTCACATGCATTTGAAAATAAAGGTGTAGCTCCTTATTAGGAAGATGGACACCAACCCATAACCAGTTCCAGTCTCAAACTGTCATGTTTTTACAGCTATCTAATAAGCACATTTACTTGCAGGGAAGAGTTGAAGAATTTATTCAAATCACCAGTACAGCATGATGTGAGTAGTGTA
>NW_008680269.1:0-7486 GCF_000695815.1 Acanthisitta chloris | reverse complement strand
TGAACCGGATTGACCACACAACATCCAACACAGGCATCATCCTGTTCACACTGACAACTCACTCACAGGTCTAGCAGAGCTCCCTACCTGGAACTACAGCCCAGAGAAGTCACACTGATAAATGCAGACAAACTACAGCATCACAAGAGAGGAACCACCGAAAGTACTTACTTCAATCCCACTTCTTGTTCCCCATAGAGATATATGTGTGTGCATTTGGGTTCTTACAGGTTTCAGGAAAAAATTTCAGTGTGAATCAATAAAAATTTCTACATAAGGGTTTAAGTGGCAGAATAGCAAACCATAGAAAACTGCTCAAGATGAGAAGCAATTCATCCTTAAACTGTTTTGATTCTGAACATATGAAACAATTAATGTGCAATTTGGGCTAACAGAGCATTACTGACATTATCAGCAACAAAGAACTTAGACAAACCAAAACCTCTTGACTAATCCAGATGCACATAATCCTGACTAGAGCTGCAGGCAGTGTAACTTCCACTGCCCTCAGGTGCACAGGATAGCATGCTGGACTGCACTAACCCATAAACTTAGAACAGGCTGTAACAACATGCAACAGCATTTTCTGCATTATCTGGTTATAAAACAGCCTATGACTATCAGAAGAAGCAAAAGCAACTCCTTCAGAGAAAATGTAGACAAGAAATATGTATTTAAAATTTTACATGCAATTAAGAAAAACAAGGTAAACAACCTGCAGTTCCTGACCTAGGCTGCATCTGCTGCCTGCAATAACAGAAACCTGACAAATCAAACTGCTTTCTTTTCTGTAGGGTGAAAGATTAAAGCAGGCTGACTTTTACTTCAAGAATACTAAGGCAGCTCATTAATTTTCAGAAATTTATTCAGAAATGAACTGCACAATCATTTGGCAAGGTAGCTACCCAAATATCCATAAACTCAAAACCTGACTTCTGTTAAGCAAAGAACATGTTTTATCCTGCCTGAAACCAATGGGATAGAACTGAAAAGATCAACAACAAACTCCCTAGTGTGCTTTCTAGAGATAATAAGAAACAACTTCTCAGATTCTAACCAATACAGCCCTTCTAATTCAAGTGTGAAACAAGCAGCAGACAAGGCAATACCATGAACACTGCTCACTTTTTGCTATGCTTGCCTAAATAATCTCTTATGGTTTCTCTGAGTTGTTTTAAATTTGCTGTGTTCAGTGACCTCAAGATTCAATCCTTAAAAGGGTGATCCTTATGCAAGAGATTCTTACCTGCTCAAGCAGTGATCAACAGCTCTGCCATTCAGTGTTTCTGTGGATCTATCTGTAGAGGAAACTCCCCTAACAAGCTGCAAAACTTTTCTCCCTTCCTCAAGGAGAAAACTGTCACAAATACAGACTCAAAGGTACATAGGGTTGTCTTAAATCCTTCTCCTATGAGAAAGAGAATCTATACTTTAATAGGTCAAGTAACAATTTGATGAAAGTTACTGCTGGTAGTCTCTAATGTTCACCACAGCATTTAAATTAAGAGAGATCTAAATGCAGTTTATGGTTTCCTCAGCTGAACGTGCCAGGAAACCCTTACCAGAAACAAACAAGAACAGAAAATATTTAAGAACAAAAGAAGTCAAAAAAAATATGCTGGTTGAAATTAACCTCCTAATAATTCAGGCTTGCACCCTGTACTGCACTAGATGGAAGACTTTAGATCAGCTTGCACTGTCTTTAAATAAAGGTTAGCAGTGTTCAGTCTCCCCCATTCTTCCCCCCCCTAACATTTCTACCAATCCTCATCTAATTGCAGGAGGAAAGTACTAAGACAGAAGAAAACTAAGTCCTCAAACCAGTCCATAACAAAACTAGATAAGAAGCAGTGCAAAAAAAGGGGACACAGGGGACAAGAATAGTGGAGCAGCAGCATTAGCTCAGAAAGGCTTAAAACTGTCATGGAACAGAACTGTGAGTATAAGCTGCCTAAGAAAAGAGTACTTTTCAAGTATTCACTAAAAAAAGACATTAAAGAGTGATGGTGGGGCTTTTTGTACTCAAAGCATATCTGCAAATGATTGGGATGCAAAAAAGCCCAAACTTGAGACATTCAGGAACGTGCACCTTCTAGATGAATGGTCACAAGTTACCTAAAAACTTTTCCATGATGTTTCTTGTCCCATTAAAGTAAATTTAACACTGTTCTTTAACATTAATTGGATTTCTCAAAAAGTCTCCAAACTTGCAAGAGATCCTGTCACATTAATCAAATCCAAGAATTTTATCAGTGTATCAAAGTAACCTTTAAAAACTGAAGAACTGTTAATAAGAACAGGACACGTGCACACACAGAGGCAGCATCTGTTTTCTCATTCTCTTTCCTTTTCAATCTTTCTTGAATATTTTAATAAGCTTTACTTGTACTTTAGACCCTAAACTCTAAGACTGCCATTGAAGATTGTGATAGATAAGCTGTGTCTACATGCCTCAATCTGAAGTTCAGGACACTTTTAGGATGTAGATTAAAAATGAGTACTGCCTGTATTCTGTAACATAACTTTTCCATAAAATCCTATTTCACACACAGTCAATTCTAAGCCTGAGCCAAGTTTCATAGCAATAGACTCTTCTGACTGAGTACATGCAATCTGTTTCAAAGCCATAGAATTCCAGCTGTACTATGAGGAACTCTGACATAAGTTTAAATTAAAAATAAAGATGGCATTTTGTGTTGTTTGTTAAAAAAAAAGGAGGGGGTAAGTCACATTTTAACAACACTGCAACCCTGGTGAGACTAATGACAAAATAGTGGCAATTATATTGTTAATACTGCTAATATCAAACTTTGGCTTGAAGTCTGACATTCCTTCACTAGTGGTTACCACCTCTTAAGATATTTCAGAAGCTGAAGCAAGCACTGCTTCTAAGCACATAAGCAGAGGTACACACAGGCTTTTTGGGCTCCACTAGTCTGACAGTAACAACCTGAAACTAACTCAGCTAGTCACAAGATGAAAGTTCTCAAGCTCCTTGGGTAGCAAGTTTACTTCAATACATGTGTTCCTCACAGAATATAAGGAGCATACAAGGAAAATTAAGAAAACCTGAGCTCACAAACCAGATACAAGCAAAAAAAAAAAATTCTCAGGAACACTAGAAGCTTCTCAACAGAAGCCCTCTTTAAAGGACACAAAAAGTCAGAATGGCCAAGAACAAAAAGTCCTAAGAAACACAGCACCTCTTCAAAGGATGCTCTGAAAAAGCCACACCACATGTAAAGCTAAATAAGGTGAGGAAAAGTGAGTATTGAAGCAACACAAGTCTCTGAAATGCAAATAACTGCACCCTGACTTCATAAAACATTCAGTTCCTTTAAAGCTTGTAAAGCCATTAACACAGTATTCTGAATGTTAGTGAAGAGCTAAGTAGGCAAGTTCCATATTTGATAACAGAGACCATATCTTTACCTTTTTATGTTTTCATCATCTGCTTGAAAACTACTCCAACACTACAATTCTTCCCTTATACATCACCTAACTTCTCACAGTCACATATCAATGTGGCAACTACCACTGAATTATAAGCTTTCAATATGCATTTAGCATTCAAGAATTACAATTATTTTGTGTAGCAGTGGTCATACGAGTTTTTCAAAAGTGCTTTATGTTGTTCAGTCATTTTACAATTCCTTACATCACAGAAAAAGAATACCTACCATTTGACAGCTAAGTTTTGCACCTCACCATTTTTATCTTCTAGTAATTTCAAAATCATCTTCACAACCTTTCTTTCGCTGTCATCATCCAGCTTGATTGAATCTTTCTGCAGTTCTGTCATCAAGTCATTAGTAGCCATAAACCTGACAAAAGAGGGTCAGATAATTATTACTAACAGGATACAGGTTATTCACAGGGCTCAGGATTCAAGATTCTCAGTTTCCACCATTTGTTATCAAATGCACTGCATTTAACATTAGAATAATGCTGTCTGTTTTGTGATGCAAGTAGCTTTTATAGAACGAAAAGGAGAAAAATTGTATTTGAAAATGACAATAACTTTGAGCTAGGTCATCTCCTTCCTCTGATGAGAGCAGCTACATACTTTACTTCCAGCATTTACATCCTCCACAAAGAAAAACGGACACTTTCATGGATTTTAAATAGTCCTTTCATTAGCTATGCTGATGCTGCAAAAAAAGAAAAAAAAAAAGCTTTTTAACCTTTGTTAAAAAAAATCTCTGCTCTGAGTTTATTTTAAAACAAGTTTGAAAAACTCTGTCTTTTTCTTCCTGCTTAAAACATTCTCCCATAAAATTCACAGAAGCCAAACATTAATGAAGGGAGAAATAAAAGTTAAGCTTATGTTTCACATGTTTTTCATTTTCTTGCCCTGTACAAACTAATTTGTTTAGAAAACAAGAGATCACAGTTATTCAGCCCACAATCCATGGTTCCACAGTAAAGAACAAGATGAATTCTTGACAGATCAAGCAAATAAAATCATCTTTCACATCAATTAATTTACTACCTAATAGCAGTGATGTCCACCAATGCAAGAACACACTGACAAATTATTTTCCAAAAACTTGGCTTTTATGCCTTTTATTTCTTTTCATTCTGAAGTCTGTTTCCCAATCTGTTCTTTTGTAAGTGCCCTCTCTTCTCGGAAGCAGCAACACAATGCTCAATTACAGATCCCATGGGCTTTGGTACCAACACCAACCCCCACTCTAAGCCCCAGACAACAATGGGTTGTAGTTAAACAGTTGACATTTGGACCTCAGGCACATCAGCCTCAAGCAGACATCACTCGAGCTCAGGTCATACTTGGAAGGTTATGTCTGCAGCCTGACATGTCAGACACTACTTTTTATTAAAAACCAAAGCCAAGATGCATAATCTCAATATGCATCACAAATGCCAGATGCCTGCCCTCACATAATGGACCTCATCTTGTTCTGTCTTTTAATACAGTAATTTCAGTCTAACAGTCTCAAGGTGTTTCTAAGATAAGCCCTCACTCATTTTGCATTCACTCCAACAGTCCCACTGAAGCAAACTTGCAGTCTGACAGGAACCAGATGTGTGCATAAACAGGCTGTGAATGCAAACATCAGCTTTTAAGTCCAGCAAGGAAAAAAGCTACTTCATAATTAGAGGTAATGGACAGAGAGGATGGAATTTAAGGATATACATGAAGTCACACATTATTAGAACACTCAAAAACTGTCTCCAAAGCTACTGCTATGTTTATCTCCTTCTCCTAAGAACTTACTAGCCTCCTTTCACATCCTTGGTCAACAGCCCCTATTTCCTAGCCTTACAAGTTCACGTGCACTTATCACCTACTTGTCAGTTCCTAAACTCAGCAGAGTCTGTGTATCAGCAGCCTCTGCACTCAAGGAAACTGAGGAGTTCTCCTGGCAGCCTCTTCCATTAAAAAAACAACCCAAAGCCCAGGATGGGGTTGGGAGGTCTGGCAACTTTAGTTCAAAGTGGCTGGTATTTAGAAACATAGTTTCGACTAGTTTAAATGTGACTTTCAGTGGGAACTGCTACTTCCACTGGCACACCAACCTTTATCTGGTGCAAAACAGGCCGTGTGACAGCAGCTCCTCACACCCTGTACCCAGAGAAGTCCTCCTCCCCCACTGAGGACACTACTTGTCCCTCAGCCAGACAGGAAACTGCCACCTTACATTACTGCCCATTTCAGAATTTGTTTGAGTTTCCATGCAGACAATACAACCCCAAGTACATACATCTTCCAAGAAATACTTCCAAAAAAGTTCATCTTCCACATCTGCATCGGACAAGTCAGTTTATCCAAAAAGAAGGAGGATTAAATTTTACAGTAAAGTTGTTACTTGCACGGTGGTTTACATGCAGCTCCCTGACATCAGCAAGTTAACTCCACTGTCCCTCTTCAAACAGACACAGCCTAAGAATAAATGCACTTGTAATTACTAGAATACTGTTTTATCCATTATGCAAATACAAAACACAGTTTTATAAAACATGTTAGTGCATAACAGCCAGTTTGCAGAGGTCTAGCATCACTCTCATTTTTATGGTTTGCAAACTTTTAATCTAGGCTAAGAATCTTTTCCTTATATTCAAGAATTCCAAAGTTGTGCAAAGCTCCTAGAATACAGTTTCTGAAGTGTGCCCTACCAAAGAAACTAGAAAACACATTTTAATTACATGTAGCTGGGGAAAAAAAGTGCCTGCTACAATTGCATTTGACAGGTATAACCTAACCCTTTGATGCAGAAAGCTTGTAACTCACAAAAATCAGTATTTAGTCACAAATCCATGGGAATGCTTTCTAAGTCACCCTACCCATAAGCACAGAATGAAACCTCAATCACAGAAACCAATCAGCATGATAAAAGTAAAAAAATCTTCAGTAACATTTAGAGGAAAAAGATGTTTGAATCCAGTTTCAGCAGTTTAAAGGAATCAGGCAGTTCTGGGTTGTCTGTTTTTACAGACTTTTATTTTCTACTTCCAAAATTTCTAGTCTGAGGCCTCTAGGTAATATGCTACTAAAATCTGAAAGAAATTGACATGGAAAAAACCCCAAACATATCATATTTGTGTCCAGTGCTACAGCAGTTTGTCAAAAACTAACAAGATTACTTAAAATCTAACTCTATAGTTAAATTTAATCAGCACCTTCATTTTTCTTTAGATTTTGATATATTAACAAGAGAGTTGTTTGGATGTCCACATGCACTTTAACCATAAACCAAGGACAGCAATGCTGCAGCAAAGCAACAAAACCCACGTGCATTTTGTGCCCCTTTCCTGCCTGTATTCATGTTCTCTCTCAGACAAATAAAGGCTTCAAATGTGAATTTCTGGCTGCACACAATACAGCAAAATGTAATTATTTTGCAGCTAATGCTTTGCTAGTAGAACTGTGTAAATACACTATCTCTGGTGGTTTTGAACTGCTTACTGACATCTAATTTTCTGATCCTTTCCGTTTTATCCACTATTGATTTATTACAAAGCAAGCAAATGATCTAAGACAAAGCACTGCTCTGGTGGCAGGTCCTAAGCTCAGAATTAAATGCCCCATACACCTTTACTGGACTTCCTTGTCTGGATGCACAGAGGCAGTACCAAACCGTGTGAGGAGCACAAAAGATGCAGCACCGAGGAGGCCTGTGAGCTTCGGATGTTCGAGCCTCCTGTGCTGGCTGGCCCTGCCTGCTAGCAGAGGATTCACAGGATTTTTTGCAACTGGGAAGGGACCCGGGAGGTCACCTCACCCGACCTCCAGCGCTCAGCACAGGGTCAACGACAGCTGCTCGCTCAGGCCTTTTTCCACTCACTTCCCAGCACCTGCAAGGCCAGAAACTCAAACCTCCTCCCTCGCCTACCCCCACGCAGCTCAGCGAACCCAGCGGCGGCTTAGCTCTCTGCCCAGGGCGTGCGGAGGCCGCGGCCGTCCGGGCACCACCACGTCCCGTCCTTCACAGGCCACGAGGAGAGGAGAGGCGAGGAGAGGAGA
>NW_008680268.1:0-545 GCF_000695815.1 Acanthisitta chloris | reverse complement strand
GCCGCGGAGAGGAAAGCTAACAATGCTGTGAAAATATGTTTGCAGAAAATAGACAATTGTTGGATTAAACGTATTCAAGTATGAAATAATGCCTTTTTGTGTAAAAAACCTCAGCAATGTGAGCGTACAAAAGTTCCCCTGTGGCAGTTACTTGCTCCCTTTGTGAGCTTTGCGCTCCGGCGTCTCCACTTGGCGCGTTTAACTCGGGAGCCCCCCTTTAAACGCGATTGTTTCTTTCTTTTTAATGACATTTACCGGATCAAAACATGCTGTTAATTCGATCAGAAAGCTTTACCCTCCTTAACAATGCCACAATAATTTCTCCTGAAGTTTGTTAAATTGACCAAAATTAGGCAAATGAATAGGGGGTCTGTCGGCGATCCCGCTCGCAGGTGACACCGAATAATGCACTCTCGGACCAGCTGCGATCCCCTCTTTATTTGCCCCTCTTTTCTTTGACCCGCATTATTAAAATTTAGGCCCAATGAAACTATTCATACTTTTCAATGGGACATTTTCCTATAGGATAATAGGCTACAAATTGA
>NW_008680267.1:0-5942 GCF_000695815.1 Acanthisitta chloris | reverse complement strand
GGCCCCGGCACCGCCGGCAAAGACAAGGCCAGGGTGCACAGCCCGGGACGCAGTTAGGGGTGGGAGCACCCTGGAAGAGCTGTGGAGCAAGGGTGATGCGCCCTGCTGCTGCCCCACTGCACCCCACCGCCTGCACCCCCTCCTGCATCGTCCAACATCTCTGTTACCTGCTTCCACCCCCACAACACCTTTCCAACACACTGAGCATCTTTAGCCCAGTCTGTATCTCTTACACACTAGTATCACTTGCTTGGTTGTACTAATGAACCCAGTGCACGTGGCAGGTAAACACAGTGAGAAATGCTCAAATGCTGACTGCTAACACCCAGAAACACTGCTAGATTGGAAGGGCAGGTGGAAACAAACCCAGACCAGCAGAGAAGACCCAGTGATTATGTTTTGAGTATTGATGCAAACTTGTGTCACCTCCTGCACCTCCACAACTGTTCTTTGTGCAAGCCACAGAGCATGCCCCACAATCCTGCTGCAGCAGCTGGAGCTGCTGTCACCCCCAGACACCTTATCAGCTGCTCTTTGGCTATGGACTCCCAGCCCCAGAACAAAGTCAGATGGAGGAAATGTGGCTCCACACCTCCGCAGCGTGCGGGCAAACTCTGAGGTATGCACCGAAATCAGGGCCATGGTGGTTTTCAGGCTGCCTACAAGGGGAAGCCAAGCTTGGAGAAGGGCTTGCTTTCAGCACCCAGCTGAGTGCCTGTCCCACCTCAATCTGTCCCACGTGAACCAGAGCCCCAAAACACCAGCTCATGCCCTGGAGCAGCTGAGAGCAGAGATGGGCACCCATCCTGACCCAGAGCAGTAGCAGTAACCTGCAGCAGCAGGACAGAGTGCCCAGGTGAGAAAAAATTAGTCTAAGATTTAAATCTGCCAAAATGTATCTGTCCCTCATGCCTCAGCTCTCTGCCTGGGAAACAGTGTGATCCTCCCTTCATTCAGGCATGTGAGACACTCAGAGGTTGCTGGAGAAAGGGACGTAAAACTGCATGGCCTTCCTTCACCTCACAAGCAGGCACACGGTCCTCCTGCGCAGGATTGGGACCCAAAGGCGCAAAGGAGTGTGACACAGTTCATACCACGTACTGTTGTCCCTGCCTATCTGCTAATTTAGTGACAGACTTGGCAGTGGGTGAGTTCAGCAACTTTGGTGGGCAAATGTTCCTGCTTCGAAGCTCCAACTGTCATTCACTCAGAGCAGGAATATCACTTGCCAACTCGGTACAGAACATTAGGACCAAACAAAAATCCCCAACTTGTGCCAGTTCTCGGGAGCTGGGCTGCATTATATAACGGCAGATCGCACGGGTGCTTTCCGACACCGTCTTGATAGTCTCAATCAGGCGGAGGCGACGTGGGTGGAACTCTTATCACACCAGGCTGACTCCCGTGAATGAGCAGAGGACTTGCACGTTCTAGAAATAGTACGTGCATTAGTATTCCCGCATGAGAAACTTGGGCACGCTGCCTTTCCTCTTCTCTCTGTTTTTTTTCTTCTCTTTTTAATAAAGGCTCGAAATAAGCTCTGATTTTGCAAGCTCTTACTGGCAAGCACAGCGCACACGGCAGCGAGTCCATGCAAGATCACAGACATTTGAGCGCCAGGTGACAGAAAGATTTCGTTATCAGCTTGCCCTAGGCAGGGCCTGGATTAAAACCCTGAACTCGGAGAGACTTTTTCCATGGGTTTCAGCAAGGTCTGGGATTTCAGCCTGCCTCTGCTTGCACAGCACCTAGCACGATGGAGCCTTGAGCCTCGACAAGGCTTTCTGGGGATGTCTAGAAAATACATGGCACAAAGCATTCAGGGAACAGACTTTGAAATGGCAAAAACCTTCCATTGAAGAACACAAAGAGTTTTGCTTGTGCATGGACATGTTGTAAGTAAACATGTAACATGCCCCTGACTGTTTCTATCGTAGGTTTCAAGCTAACATGATTTAAACTACATGCATTTAAAACCTCCCAGAGCTTGACCTATAATGCAAATCCATACAGTCTTAATTATAGCAGCCCCAGCAGCTGCCGCACAAGTGAGGTGGTTGAGCTTTCATTACTAAAGAGACACAGTAGTTATGGTCTGTCAGAGCTCATGGTACAATCCCCATCTTGAAGAGGTTATAACTTGGGCTGTGTAAATTTGATTGAGCTGAAACTTGGGACTCCAACTGTCCGTCCATATAGGGAATTATCTTATGAATAATTGGCTAACCCATTGCTTGATTCACAGTCTTTTTATAAAATGATTTTTAATGGGTTTTAATGTTTTTTTCTTTTACTGACATCTAGGGTATGAATTTGGTACTTCTAGCTCTTCTGAAGCTCCACACTGAACAGCATATATATAGGTACCCAAGGTAAAGCTACAGCTACCCTGAGTCGTCCCTGGGGCACACCTGCCACTCTGACCCACCTGTGTGTACCTATACACCGATAAGAGACCAGGAACAAGAAATGGCATTTAAATTATCTCCAAACAGGGTCCTAAATGTGTAAGATAAAGAGAACATAAATAAATATCTTGGCTAACAGTTTCTTGGAATCTTTTAATCTTCTTGGGCTTTATCTTCCCCAAAATGTGTGGAAATGAATCCCACCTGTGTGTTGGTATCACAGAAAGGGATGAGACATTTGACTTTGAATGTTGAGCCTAAGTTTAAACATTGCTTTGTGTTACAAAGGATTTTGCTGAAAAATGTTCCACATAACACTTTCACTAGTTTTAAACTTCTCAAAGGTGGTTTTTAGCATCTCAAATCACACTAAGCCAAAGCATGCATAGTTGGTTTAGATGCCAACTTTGAATTTTTCTTGACCCTGACAGCAAAGACAAGCCCATGGCTAGAAAGATGAGCCACAAGCTGTGAACAGATTGCTCTCATAGAACTGGATCCCACAGTTTCCATGCCCACCTCCCCACACAGCTACTGAACAGGGACCCTGGAACTCACAAGCAGCATCTCCATCTGTTTCAAGGAGAGTTCTGACCAAGCCAGGCTGCAGCGTGGAGCTCCCTCACTGTAGGGTTATTGTGTGCAAGCCATTGCAAAACAAAGCCCTGTGAGAAGCCAGGCTCTCCTTGACAAGATGTTCCATACATCCAAATCCCCCACTCATCAAAGCTACTCTGTCTAGCTGCAAAGAAACCCACGATGGTACAAGCTGGTCCTTTTGAGTTACTGCTGTGAGACCCCAAGTCGTGTATCTAAACAGGGCACTATGTCCAAGGCTATGAGCAGTAGGAAGACAGGTCATGGACACAAACAGCTTTTAATTAATTTTCTGACTTCTGCTGCTAAGTTTGGGGAGATGCCTCAGGAGCAAATTCTTGGTGAGGAACAAACCAGGAACAGTGAGGTTTAAACTTGCAGCACGTCCAGCAATGCCACACAGTCACACTTGATCTCCAAAGTATCTGTTCATCTGTGAAGAAGGGCACGAGAGCTGGACAGACTTGGTCTGATCCTGACCAAATAAAGTATCAGTCTGACCTTTTAGCACAGCAGTAGTTTATGAACAAGATCTTATTAGGATCATAAGGAGCAGCTTTTCACACTTGTGTGCAAGATTAGATCCAAGGGGATCAAACTCTCCCTATCAAAGTGCCACTCTAGATGTGGCAGGCAGAAAAATGCAAACATTTTATCTCAAAAAATAAACCCAACAATACCTCAAATCAATTTTAAAATGTAAAATAGCAAAAATAATTCACTGATCTGAGAAACCCAATGTCAGCAATCAAAAAAAAGTTATTTCCATTGAGAATTTAGTTTTGCTACACAAGATGAGGAAAGATTTAGTTGTTTCCTTGTTCCTCCTTCTTCCTAGCATGCTTGTTGTGAGGGACAGTAGAGAAGGACAGTGCAATAAAAAAGGATTTTCCTCCTCTAACCCTGCTCTATATATCCCTTACTAGACGAATCTACTTGGCCTTGGGTACTGCAAAATTCTTAAGCACATATTTATCTTTGGGCACATCAGCTGTACTTTATTTATCTTTGGGTACATCAGCTGTACTTACGTGCTTAAAGTAAGCATGTACTCGAGCATGCTGTTAGATGGGCACCTTAACATCTTCTGTAAATAACTCCTATTACATTGCTTTTTAGAGCTTCAACTTTTAGTCACTTAGAATGCATTGAACTGAAATTTAACATACACGATCATTCTCTATATTCATTTTATATTACTGTTTCTGGTGACATTTAGGTTTAGCTTTTAGCTTCAGCAAAGAAGAAATGCACCTGCGTTGCAGAACATGACATAGTTTGTATAAGACTCTAGATGAAAAGTAATTAATAGCCGAGATAGCAGAGATCTCTCTGCATGTAAGAATAAGGACAGCTTTACTGTGTTTTTTCTTCTTTGCCATATTTATTCTGTGCAAAATTTCAGCTTAATTGTTAAAATGCTTACAATAATATTTTAGTGCAACTCTTTGTAGTCAGAAGAATAAATTATTATGTAGCCCAAAGCTGCATGGAAAGACAGCACTGAGGGGGAGCAGGAGCGGTGGTGAATAACCTGTGATAAGAGCCCACTTCTTTGAGCAGTTTGGATAGTTTTGCCACCATTTGTTATTGTCAGCACATATAATTTTGTCAGTGCAGTAGGAATCCTGGCTGCAGTGAAAAGAATGTCTTCTCCCACCAGTATGAATAAGATTTCACTCAATTAAAATAACGTGCAAGTGTATTGTATGGTATTACATAGAAAGCTGATGTGCATTAAGTATGAATGCTGGGGTTGGGGGAGGTATTGTACTAATGCTATTGTTCACTGAGCAACTATTCCCCAGCATTTAAAAAAGCAAGGGAAATTAAATACAGAAATCAGAAATATGTACAATGTTTGATATTACCATACTGAAATTAATGTATTCACAACTTAGACTTTAATTTGCCCTATCATATTTAGTTTCACGGCATCTGAGTGCCTAGAGAGAAAGATGCAAACACACCGAGAGAGCTCCATGGACTGTCTCGTGCTGACACACACCTCCCTCAGACATTTGGGTGATAGGTGCTATAGATAACCACGGGGTAAATCCAGGCCATAGCAGAGCACCAGTCTGTAAGTGCTATTCCCCACCAACAGAAGGGAGAAGTTTGGTCTAGATGTGGCTGGAGCAATGTGATCCGCTGCAATCCCCTCCTGAACAGCTCTGAAGGGCCCCTTGGAATGGAGGTGACCTCCTGGCAGCCTGGTTGGTGCTGCCCAGACCTGCGGGTATCTGCACTGGGATGTATGTGGACACAGCCACGGCGGTTCCTACAAGGAAGGCCAGAAGTGCCTTGGAATAGGTATGTCTTAGGGAGCCACTGCACTCAGAGCCAATGAAAATGAAACTATTCTCTACTGAGACCTAATTAGCTTTTCTATTCAAAGCTGTACTGTGTATTTGTACGTTGCTTATGAGTGGGACTAAAAAATGTATGTACCGTGCCACTATACTTTTAAAGTGTCTACTGAATGCCTTTTCCAGTCTCCGAGGATTGTCTCCTCCTTAGATGTATATATCCAGTGAATATGACAAGGCTAATTATTCTTCCTTGAACTGACCAGTGTTCGTCTCTAGCAGTTTGCATGGAAGCACAGACCTCACATCTTCAGCATCGGAACTTAGGGAAAAATTAAAAACAAAACCACAAATGCCTTCAAATCCTGAGACAGAAATCTGTTTGGTAAACAAATTTCCTGCCACGGGCTTTACCAGGCTTTACTCTTCTATCAGAGCCCTCGTGCACGTAGGAACCTCTTTGCCATTTTTGCGAGGGGGTTATATATTTTGCTGTTACCTTTCCTGCCTGTAAAGCAATCAGGGAGAACGGCAGGAGGCACCATCAATATGCAAATTGCTGCCAGATAACTGGTTTCGCTGGTTCCGCCCCGGGAAGCGGCTCAGCCGCCGCGGGGGGCTCGGCGGA
>NW_008680266.1:0-2375 GCF_000695815.1 Acanthisitta chloris | reverse complement strand
GCCCGGCGGCCCCCGAGTCGTCCCCGCTGCCCTCGTACTTGCCCAGTGCCGCCAGCCCATTCACCTGCAGAGAAAGGAAATGTCAGTGGCACCCATGGGGTATGTCACTCAGGATCCCCCAGTCCCTGAGGGTACAACCTTCAGGCTCCACCAGCTTATGAGGACATAGCACATCCTTCCCATGGGGACAGGACTCTTGTGTCCCCCACATTACTGGGCACAGCCCTTGGTGTTCTCATCATCCCACAGCAATCTGGCCCTTTACACCCCAATTCCCCTATGGGGACATAGCCCTCACTGTCCCCCATGGGGATCATGTTCCTTGGCATCCCTTGTCCAGTGAAGGACAGCCCTCGGTGTCTCCTGTCACCCTGTGGGACACGGTCCTCAGCCATCCCACTTCCAACAGGCACATAGCCCTAAGTGTCCGCACCATCCCAGGAGACACAGCTGTGTGTCTCCACCATCCCATGGTGACACAGCCCACAGTGTTCCCACCATCCCAGAGGACACAGCCCTAGGCACCTTCTCCCAGGAGGGCCACCCCACTCACCTCTGCACGCTTGACGAACTCCTCAGTGGCAGCGGTGGCATTGTCCCTCTGCCCACGCCAGGCGCTGAGCGCCGATGCCTGCAGCGCCCGCCCATAGGAGAAGGTGAGGGCCCATGGCCGCATCAGCGGGCACGTGTTGATAGCGTTGAGGTTGATGGAAGCCTCCTCCTCACTCTGACCCCCAGACAGGAAGGTGACACCTGCAAAGAGCAGGGTTATGGCACACAGGCCACACAGGGCATCCCTCTCTTAGTCCCTGCCATGTCCCAGAGCTGGTACCTGGCACAGCTGGGGGCACAGTGCGGCGCAGAGCGGTGACAGTGGCCATGGCAATCTCCTCGGGGCTGTACTTGGTGGGGCAGGAGTGCCCAGGGGTCACCATGTTGGGCTTCAGCAGGGTGCCCTCCAGGTAGACATGGTGGTCGCTCAGTGCCTTGTAGACAGCTGCCAGCACCTGGGGAGGACAGGCAGCATGGAGTCCCTTGGCAGGACACAGCACAGTACAGTGCCCACCCTGCTGCCAGCCCACCACTCACTCACCTTCTCTGTCACATACTGGCAGCGCTTCAGGTCGTGGTCACCATCAGGCAAGATCTCTGGCTCCACGATGGGCACAATGCCGTTCTGCAAACAGTAGGGAGATGTCATCACTGTGACGTCCATGAAAATCCCCCTGGCACCATGGCAATGTGGGGCAATGCCTGGACCTGGGGGTCAATGCTCAGGCCCAGAGCTCAATGCCCACCCTTGCCAGTGATACTCAGTCCCACGGGGTGATGGGAGGGTCAATTCTTGGCCCCATGGAGCAATGTCCATGTTTGTGAGGTGATGCCCAGTGCCACGCAGCAATGCCTGGTCTCAAGGATTGATTAATGCCTGACCTCAGGGATTGATGCCTGACCCCATGGCTGATGCCCAACCCACGGGGCAATGCCCAATGCCAACACACGTGAGGTGTTACCTAACCCATGGGTTATGTCCAGCCCTGGGGAGATGATCCCCAGGGATCATCATGGCACAGGGGCAACGCTGAGCCTCATGGATCTGTGTCCTCCCCCGTGGGGCAATACTTGCCCACGTAGGTCAAGACACATCCTACATCTCAATACCCACCCGGTGGGGCGATGCCCAGCCCCAGACACATACTTGCTGGCAGATGCTGGCATAGCGTGCCAGGACGTTGGCGTTCTCCATGATGGCAAGTGCGGAGGGGGTGTTCTCGCTGATCTTCAGCACGCAGCGCCACTTGGCAAAGTCAGCCCCATCCTTCTTGTACTGGGCACAGCGTTCCCACAGCCCATCCAGACCTGCCAGACAGTGTGTCAGCCTCACAGCCCCAACACCCACGGCCCCAAACTCACAGCCCCCACTCCCTGCCTGCTCCACCTACCCTGCGTGGTGGTCTCGCCATCCGTCCCAGCCAGCGGCACAACACCCTTGTCCACCTGTGGAGTGAGAGGGAGGTGGCACTGAGCCCCACCAGCACCCTCCACGCACCCTCAGCACCCCACAAACCCACCAGACACACCCCTCACACCTTAATGCCCACGACGATGCCCTTGTCCTTGATCATCTGGACGAAGGGGGTGCCGTCATCAGCCTTCTGGTACATGGTCTCGTGGAAGAAGATGACCCCCCCAATGCATTTCTTCACCCTGCTGTCGGCGCTGAAGAGGATCTGGCGGTACAGCCGGCGGTTCTCCTCCGTGTTCTCCACCCCAATCTGGTTGAGGCGCTTTGCCATGCTCCCTGCGGGCACGCAGCACCCTTATCAGCCTCCAGCGTGGGGAAAAATGGGTGGCGGGGCACACTCCCCCAAACT
>NW_008680265.1:0-543 GCF_000695815.1 Acanthisitta chloris | reverse complement strand
TTTGGGTTTTATTACCAGTCCAGCTTCATTCTTGATGAAAGAAACCAACTTCATGTCTCTCTCCTAATCCCTGCCCTGAAAATATTAGTCTTTTCTTGGCTGTTTTACAGAGGGATGAGTGAGATTTAATTCTCAAGTGGATTAACAATTGTTTCTAGGTTTAGAAATCACAGTTAGATTTGAAAGGGTCATATAAGTTCATGACGTCTGGCACCTATGGGTGGAGTTTAAGAGAGAGAGGGATCTAAAGTGGCCATATTGTACTAGAAGAAATAAAAGACAGAAAAGGAGAAGAGCTCATGTAGATTGGCACAGGAAATAGGTAAATTAGGTCTCTCTCATTTTGTATACACACAACTCCCAATTTCTAACAAAGCCACAAAATGGAGCACTTCCTTAAAAAAAATTCTTTAATAACTGTAAATCCATCATGATACACCTGGAAAATTTCTGTTCTGTATTCCTGTCCCCCTTTATGCCACTCTCTGCATGATCTCATTATCAGGTAAGAATATATTTAGAATCACAGAACCATAGAATCAA
>NW_008680264.1:0-549 GCF_000695815.1 Acanthisitta chloris | reverse complement strand
CACTGTCACATCAGGAAGTTTTTCTGCTTCAGGGTCAGTTATTGTATCCTTCTCCGCAGTTTTCTCATCTTTTTTTTGGACATGCCTCACACAACATTCCGGAATCCAACGTGGAGAGGGTTCATTTCATCTGTTGGAAAAACACAAACATATCCTCGACCCCACATTAGAACAGGATCTAGGCCTCTAATTTTATTATCCATAGGATCTTTCCAATAGACTAAAAGTCTTTGTGTCCCAGCTGAACGTCGATGACGATCAGCCGTGGATAAACCATCTGCATCAAGAACTAAAAAATTGAGAACAAAAAGAGCGTGAGCTAAAAGTGAAGATGGTGTATCATTGATCTCCCATGTCCCCCTTTTTTGTTTTTTAAGTTGAGATTTGAGAGGATGATTAAATTTTTCCACGATCCCTTGTCCTTGTGGGTTGTAAGGAATAGCTGTTTTGTGCTAGAGTGAAAATCGAGCACAAAAATGTTGAAATTTAGGACTAGAATAAGCAGGAGCATGATCTGTTTTGAAGGTTTTTGGAATTCCTAAAGTAGCA
>NW_008680263.1:0-843 GCF_000695815.1 Acanthisitta chloris | reverse complement strand
GCTTCCTATCTCTAGAGTCCAGTTGTCATGAGGACAACCTGACCCTCTATTAAGGGCTTTTTCCCAGAGTAGAATTTGAACAAGACTTTAGATCAGGCCAAAGTCTGCCTTTCGGAAATCCAGGGTAAAAGTTTTATTGGTGGCTCTTCTTGCATCCGTGACTATCGAAAACTCTATAATTTCATGGTCTCTGTACCCCATCCACCACATCTCCCACCAGCCCTTCTCTGTTTGTGAACAAAAAGTCTAGCAGGGCCAAACTCCTAGTAAGCTCATCTACCAGCTGAAGTACAAAATTATCCTCTATGCGCTCAAGGAATCTCTTAGACTGCCTTTTCTCTGCTGTGTTACATTTCCAGCAGACATCCAGCAGGTTAAATCACCCACAAGAACAAGGGCTGGTGATTTTGAGACATCTGTCAGCTGCCTGTAGAATAAATCATCACCCTCATCATCCATATTGGGTGGTCTGTAACAGACTCCCACCAAGATGTCAGCCTTGTTGGCCTTCCCCTCGATTCTGATCCACAGGGACTCAGCCTTGTTGTTACTGACTTCAAGCTCTTCAGAGTCAAGAGACTCTCATACAGAGCCACCCCTCCTACCTTGCCTGTCCCTTCTGAAGAGCTTGTAACCATCCACGGCAGCACTCCAGTCATGCGAGTCATCCCACCATGTTTCTCTGATGGTGAGTGAGTACGTCATAGCTTTCCTGCTGCACGATGGCTTCCAGCTTCCTGTGTTTATTGCCTATACTGCGTGCTCTAGTATACATGCACTTCAGCTGGGCTAATGATTTAACTCCTAACTGTGTCTTTCCACCCTGAGGCTCATCTCTAGAAA
>NW_008680262.1:0-798 GCF_000695815.1 Acanthisitta chloris | reverse complement strand
CAGGGGTCAGTGCTGGGGCCAATAATGCCCATCATTTTTGTCGGCAACATGGACAGCAAGTTTGCTGATGACACCAAGCCGTGTGGGGCAGTCGACATGCTGGAGGGAAGGGATGTGAGATCCAGAGGGACCTTGACAGGCTTGAGAGGTGGAACAATGAGACGCTGGCCAATGCAAATCCCATTATGTTTAACAAAATGAAGTGCAAGGTCCTACATCTGAGCCATGACAATCCCAGGCACATCTCCAAGTTGAGTGGGGAAGTAATTGAAACCAGCAGAGAAGAGAGAGACTTGGGAGTGACAGTGGATGGGAAGCTCACCATGAGCCAGCAGTGTGTGCTAGCAGCCCAGAAAATCAATCAAATCCTGGGTTGCATCAAAAGAAGTGTGGCTAGCAGGTCAAAAGAGGTGATTCTTCCCCTCTACTCTACTCTCCTGAGACTCTACCTGGAATACTGCATGTAGTTCTGGTGTCCTCAACATAAGAAGGGCATGGAACTGTTGAGCAAGTCCAGAGAAGGCCCATGAAGTTGGTAAGAGGACTGGAGCACGTCCCCTATGAAGACAGGCTGAGGAATTTATGTCTCTTCAGCCTGGAAAAAAGAAGAGTGTGTGGAGGCCTCACAGCAACTTTTCAATGTCTGAAGGGCCTACAAGAGAGCCAGAGAGGGACTCTTTGTTAGGAAATTCAATGATAGGACAAGAGGTAGTGGATTTAAATTGAAGGAAGGATTGGATGTTAGAAAAAAGTATTTTACTTTAAGGGTGTTGAGACACTGGAATAGGTTGCCCAGGG
>NW_008680261.1:7676-14776 GCF_000695815.1 Acanthisitta chloris | reverse complement strand
TATATATATATATATTTAAAATTTATGGCCAAGAAAATCCTATGTGATTTAGTCCCAGAGAACTTAGATATCTGTTCCCCTCCTTATTGTTCACTATGAGACTTAGGCAAGAACTGCACATCTACTCAGATTCAGACTCAGAGGTATAGCAAGTTGGGATAGCTGTTGTATGGAAAAATTTGGAATCCAAGCTTCACCTTGAAAGCACATAAGGGTATTTCTGGATGATCTGCAATGTCATCTTCTTTTGTGAAGGAAATTTCAGGGTTCAAAATCAAAGAGATTTTTTCAAAATATTTTCTGCTATTTTTTCAACCCTCAGGATATATAGATATGCAATAGCAATTAAGTTAAAAAGAACCTTCCATTTCTGACTCATCATTCCTTAAATATCTACCATCAAGACAGTTGTTCAGTTTCCTTGCCACCATTCATGATACTCAAAAGAGGTGTTTGGCCAGGTATGCTGATGCTCTGCCCTGCAAAGATAACAGAAGCTGAAATTGAATAGACAGGAAATGACATGACAGAAACATAAGTGAGAAAAAATGTGCAACTGGTTCTTAATCCCTGAATATTTACTTTTGGATACTAAAGAAGTTTACCCATGTCAATATCAGGGAGCACACCTTGTTACCTCTGTTATGTCACTCCCCAGAAATCTTAACTTCCCAAACGTATGAGATTTTAAATGTAGATCTTACTGATTTCAACAGAACAGATGGGTATGTTTGCTATTCAATAAACATACTAAGAACTCCTTTCACACCTCTAACAGCCACAGCTTTGCACACCCATGTGCTGTACATCTGTGGATTATTGGCAGTGCATTTGGCTGTACAGTAGGAATATCTCAGGTTTAAAAATTTCCCTGTATCTGTTCCTTCCTTGTGATTCTTTTTTAAATGTCTGTCTTCTCCTTTTGTGCATCTGTTCACAGCTTTGACCACAGAAAGAGACTTGCAACCTTTGCAAAGAATTTGAGTCTGGCAGCCTTCATGTGAGAGTGTAAGAGCTGTTATAAATGAAGCAGGGAACAAAATGCTTTTTTTCCTCTTTTTTTCTCCTTTTCTAAATTTTTTAACGAATAATTTGTTGTACTGTAAAAAGTACAAAGCTATAATGGGAATGCAGGGATGCTAGATGGATGTATAAAACAACGAAACAGTAGGATTAGCATTTTCCAGCAGTGTTAGTTAGCCCAAATATGATGTTATACCAATGTGACTAGGTTGATTCCTGCTTTAGAGCTGTCTCATTGAACAGTGACACCAGTATTTCAATGTAGTACTGCACTGAGAGATGTCCACAAAGGTTTTAAGGGCCCTCAGTCCACAAGTGCAATATCATTATAGTCTTTCCCCCTCTTGATGTGGCCCAATTTCCCTTACTTCTAGGCAGAGACAAGTTTTCAATTTCCTTCTAATTCAAGAACAAGCCACAATTGTTTACTACCATGTTGGGATATCAGTATGTCAATAACTTAACCTTTTTGTTTCTCCATTTCCACATTTCTACGGTCCCAAAAAACATTTTTCTTTCTTTTCCCTACCATAAACCCATTCTTTTCTTTCCTTTGAAAGTAGGAGGATTTATTACCATGTTCACCCCCGTCACATCTACTAAATGTTACATTTTTAGAAAAATAAATATTGTCAGGTCAAGTGAGTGCATCTTTTATGCTGGTGATTCACTATCCAACAGCAGCAATGTGCACTTTCCTGCCTAGTAAGACAATATGTACATCTCATTTTGAACCGTTCTGTATACTGACCCTTGACTTTTACTACAAACATGTTAATTACTTTATACAGTAGACTAATTCCTATAAGCTATTACTGGCTGTTGCATGAGACAAGTCATACTATATCAGTCCCATAAAATGCTTAAGAAAAGGTAAGAAAAAACAAGAAAAAAAAGCAAAAAAAGCAATCTAAAATCCACCTTTTGGGGTTTTATTTTGCTAACCAGATATATTTCCCTTTAAAATCACTTCAGACATGTTTTGTGTATAACAGATGAAATTGACAAGGGAACTAGATTAGAGTTGGAGTCAGCAGTCAAGTTAATAAAATTTCCTATGGTGATCCATGCAATCATTAAGTGTACATTGACGAAAATGCTTAGCTACAATGATATGTCGCTTATAGACCAAGTAAATTAAATTAACTTCAGAATGTATCCTATTAGACTTGGAAAAAGAGTCATTAAGTTAGTTCTGGCCTTTGAATTAGGAGACTGAATTAGCAGAAAGATGAGAAGTTGCCAAATCTTACTATCAAAACTTTAAATCTATCAAAGGTAATAATCGTGTATTTAATTAAAAATAAAAATTGGGAGTCATTCATGAAAGATTTAGTGCATCAAGTAAGTATTCAAAATGCTATTTATGTAATGCATAAGAATTTCATGACAATTTTATGCCTGTACATATACTACTTACTGATTGAAAGACGAGGACATGAGAGAGGGGATAAGATACAAAAAGTTTAAATTCAAAAAACCAGAGAAATAATACACATGAAACCTTTTTCAGCGACATGACTGAATCACTTGGTCATTTCAACAAGATTAAAATTATTCTACAATCCTCATTCATGCTGGGAATAGTATTCATTCAGGCAATTCTATTAATTCAGTGATACTTCTTCAGTGTTAAGTACCAGCATGGATTGCAGTTTCGTGCCTTAAATGAAAAACTGAAGTGAGTTGTCATGTGTTCATTCATTTGAAATACACTGTACATTCTGTAGTTAAATGGAATTTGAACTTGATATACTGCTTTGATTTATCAAGTTTTCTGTGTTGGTTTTTCTTTTTTTTTTGGTGGGTGGGGGGAGGACTGGGAGGATGGTGGTAACTGTGTGATTGAGAAAATAAAAGAAAAAGAAATTATTCAGGCAGTTCAGTATGCACTTTTCTGGTCATTGCTTCCTTTTAAACCCTGTTCCTCTGTTCAGTTAAAATGTAGACTCACGCTTTAAGTTCAAATGTGCTAAGAGCTTTAATGTACTTCACTCAAGTAGAAGGAAATTATTATGTCTGTTGCAAGGGCATGCAATGTTGAACACACATGGAAGCTCAGGGTCACAGAAAGATTTAAGCATATTTAATAGTCTTTTAACCAGATCCTCTAGTTGTACTCTTTGATAACTAGAGAAAAATTATGGATATTTTTATGCTTTACTTCTTGTCAATAATAGAAGGAACAGTATTTTTTTTGTATTGTTTCTGTGTACACATACGTGTGCATAATGCTCTGATTATGATTTTCCCAGCCCAGTTTACTGGATGCAAGTCATATGCCAACCAATATTTGCATGCAGGACTGCTTAAATCTATTTCCTACTGGGGCCATAAGTATTGATAAGATGCAATCCTTCCACTTCACAAGCCATGTCTGCTCATATGTCTTGAATATCCATTTTTCATGCATATCCTCCTACTACTTCTTCCTACATGTTGCAACAAATGGGCAAAAAAGGGAGTAAACATCCAAAACCTTCACCAGCAACTGTAGACAGAAACAGCAGATACAGAAAAACTCACTGGAGATGTTGTCCAGAAATGTGTAAGGAGCAATGGCTGGGGAAATTAAATGGAAGTAAATTCAAATCTAATAAATATAGTATAAATGCTTCAGAATCATCAGACTAAAGCATTAGAGACAATAATGTAAGGTGGTATTAGCATCCTGCACCTTTCTTCAAGTTTTCTAGATATTTCAGACCTTGGTAAGAGAATTAACTCTTTCATCCATCTGCACATTGAAAATGCCTTGTTTCATGAGAAGTCTTGTTAAAATCAACCATCATCATCAGTCAGTGGAGCAAAACTGCAAGCAAAATTTTGAGGCATTAAAACATTTATATGTAAGTATGTCTTAAAATCTGATAATTTACTAAAGGGTGCACCTAATCAGAATTCTGATTTTCATATCAAGAATGTAATAAATAAACCTAAAATGCTTGTTGGAAATCACAGTGGCAACTAATTGAGTCCTAGGATGTGGCTAACAGACCAGTACTAATTTTATTTGATGGCATGTCCCATTCCTACAATTAACTTGTAACTGACCAAACAAGTCAGATAACCATCTAACCCATAACAGAATGAAATATATCTGATGTATTTATTTGCTAGAATGACTCAAATTGTTGTTTTCTTTATTATTCATTTTGCAGTTAGATAAAAATTAACTATTCTGGTAGTGTGCAAATTTAATTTTCTACTGAAGACCTACTTCAAAACAACTTCCTTCATTATAATACTCAGGATGTGCAGGATTTCCAGAGGTTTGCTTTTTCCACCTTTTCACTGAGAGGTAATGGACTCCAAGAAAGTATGCCCCAAAGTGCACCTAGTTTTATTTCTGAAACACTAGAATTCTGTTCTCTTTCTGCCATAATTTTTTTTATTTTTTTACAAGGAAAGAGTAACAAAGATTGAGAGGAACTATCAGTAATTGAACTACTATTATCCTCTTTTTTTGGTGTCTCTGTTCTTGTTTTACTTTAGATATCACCTGTGCAGCTGTAATTTAGGGAATTGCCTTGGGACCAGCTAGGAAGAAAGAGAAATACAGGTTGTCAGGATCTTACTGCGTTTTTCTCCTGACTCATTTTCTCATTTATGGCTCTGACAGGGAAAACAACTCACAGATTCAATTCAACTTATAAATTTCCCAATCAAACAGTTTTTCTTTTTCAGTACTGTGGGTTACAAAGGCATGTAAGACAATTAAGAGGAGCAGTTCTAGTACAACTTGTGTTTGTATTTCCAGTCACCTCTGCAGGGTGTTTTTTTCTGTCTCATATATGCCTGAGCTGCTTCTAAACATGAACTGATATAAATCCCTTTTGCAATAATCTGACATTTGCAAGTCCAAATAAATTTGTATCTATGAGCAACAAAGCACAAGTTCATTGGGATTTTCCCTCTCAAATTACAGAAAAAAAAGTTCTTTAGTTTGCAAGAAACAGAAAAAAGGTGTAAGGTTCTTCACTTTATAGAAGCAGGTAGTACAATTATGTTTAGTGACATTTCTCAAAAAAAGAGTGAACTAGAACAACTTGAGAAAAGAGAAAAAAGTATAGTATTAGAAATTATATTCATTATAAGAGAAATTGTATAGCAAAGTCCTGTCTGGAACAAGAAATACTTAGAAGAAATATGTTTATTTTAAAATATATAGTACCTACATATCATGTACATGTCTATTGATTTACAATGACTGCCGTTCTGTGATATACATACAAATTTTTTAACTGTCACCAGCCATGTTCTTACACCTTCATTTGTTCTCTCATTGTAGTTGCTTGGATTTATCTCATGTCTTTATCTATCAAATTTGAAATCTATGTATCTAATTTTTTGCCAAGTAAGCCAACATGACAGTTGCATTTTTGCAATCCTGCTTGTTTCTGGTTTCACCTAAAATTTTGTGTTATGGTGATTGTCCCTCAGTAGTAGATATTTGAAGTGGAACACTCACTTAGCAGCTGTTGATTTACGCATATAATTTTGCATGTGTGCAAAATACTCTCTGTAAGAACATAGAATCATACAGTATTGTCATATGGATGTTAAACAATCTTCCAAGCCTTCCAGTTTATTTTTAAAAAAAAAAAAAAAAAAACAAAACTGAAACAAATTAAAAACCATTAAAAAATCCATAACAACTTATCTTTTTTTGTGTTTTTTTTGTTTTCTTTTGTAAACAGAACTAGTTATAGATCAAAAGATATTACAAGAAACTTAGAAAAAATCATGTTAGGGTTTTCATTCATGATTTCATCCTAAAAGTCGGTTGGAACAGATAAAACCAATTCCATCAGGGAGAACCAACACTGTAATGCAGTACTGACCTTTCATATTTGAAATTGCATGCCAAAAAATGACGTTTTGCAAATTAAGTCAATCTTACTTACATCCAAATCTCACCTTTTATTCTAATATATACATCTGCTATAAGTATTCATTATAAAAACTTTTCATTTTACAAAATACTGATGACAAATGAGTCACTGTGAAAAGCTTCCTATAACTTACGTATTCTAAACAATATTACATAGAGTAATGATTAAGCCTTTGGGTTTGGTTTGTTTTGTTTGTTTGCTTTATTTTGTTACCTTTGTTTTGTTTGGGGGTTTTTTGGATAGTTTTTGTTTGATTTGGTTTAAATCTCTTACCCTTCTCATCTTTGTAGTTGTATCAATGGACCAGCACCAGATTGGCATTTTCAGCTTTGACAAAGCCAAAAAGCTCTAAAATGATCAGATTCATAAAATTATGCAGATGTTGCCTGCGATATTGTTTTGTTGTGTAGTTGTCCAGCAGCCAACATGCGGATGAAGGCCCAAACAGTTGATGGGCTGCCCAGGTTTGTCCAGATCCTATGGGAGCAGAAGCTATACCTGTCAGGACTGATGGAGAGCTAAGGGAGCTGTCAGGGTATTCCAGTGCAGAGAGCTCTGAACTCTCAGCTGTGGATCTCCCAGCACGGCTACAATCCTAGCTCTTCTGCCACTTCTGCTGAACAGCTCCAGCTCTTTCTCTGACAACCTGAAGATAATGTTCTTCCTGATAGTTTGCATATTCCTTGAGGACCTGACATTTATGAAAAAAAAAATAGAGAGAGAACGATTTAGTTCAGGGTGGAAATGCCAGACGGGAGGTAAATATTTAGCTTACCAGATGGGATGTGAAGCAAAAGATGGACAGAAATGTAACAGTCTATTGCCAAAAAGGTTAGTTTAAAAATTGTTCATTAATTCAGTGATACACCTATGATATTATAGAAATTGCTTTCTTCACTAAGTTACTCTTTTTTTATTGCTGACCCTGGCAAATGTTCTCTTCTCTGGGGAGGAAAGACAAATACAGGGGAATCTTATTCAAATCACCATTTAGATTACAAGCACAATCATGATTACAGAGGTCAGAAATAGTCTATAAAATGAATTGTCCTGAGATTAATTTAGGAAGATGGGTAAAGGAATGAACTGATGAAGCAGTATTATAAGACTGGGACTGAGATACAGAGCAACTGAGAGATGTGCCAGATTTCTCCCACTGAGACTACAGTGCAAGGCTGCCAA
>NW_008680261.1:0-7637 GCF_000695815.1 Acanthisitta chloris | reverse complement strand
ACTTCAAAGGCTTTGGATCAAGTTCTGGACTCTATGCAAAGCTACTTTGTTTTTCTCTCACATTCCTCCTGAACAATAATTATTACATCAAATTTTCTCATTATCAACAATTTTGTAAATTCCTTTTCCTATTACCAATTCACTTTTGCCAATGTTTAGAAAACTCTTGCTCATTCATTTTCATAGAGACGTACATATATCAGTCATTGTCGCTTTCAAGTTCTGTATTCTATTTCCTTTCTTATTTTTAGCCATGCTGCTGACATTTCCCCCATTCACTCTCTTCTGTAGCCCAAGGTCAAATTCTTGAATTAATTGCAAACTAGTTCATATTTAGAACTAGTGCAAATAGTATTGCCAGCAACAGTGCATATATCATTAAAAACATGACAACAAACAGCAGAAATGTGCTTTTCTTTGCCTATAAATCCAAAGACAATATTGGTATCAAGAGCAGTTCTGTCTTGTTTTTTGCAATTTTTTTAGTTATTTTATTAATATTTTATTGCTATTTATTGTAACTCAAACCAAACAGATTTTATCTTTTATGGATAAATCAACATTAACAGTTCAGCCTGTGTAAGGAATGCATGCCAGAAGTAAATCTTCCAGACATTCACAGGGAGAAAAAAACCATAGTGGAATAAGAGCAATTCTGTGAAATGATACAGGATGCTGAGGATCCAACAGTGCAGAGAGACCTTGAAATAGCTCTTGTCTGGTCTCATGTTGCTGTCTATCATGCACCTTTCAATTCAGTTTCATCTAAAAGGATCTACTTTCTGCTTTCTAAGATTTCCCTGTGATAAGAAGCAAAGAGCAACGAGGGGAAACATCTGGGGAATATTTCTAAATTGCACACCTGATCCAAATGAAGATGCTATGCAAGTGTGATCTGTCAGGTTTTGATTCATATTGCAGTCTCAGAGCACTAGCTGGATTTCTTTCAACTGCAAGACTTCTGGAAAATGCACTTTGGGAGCTTGCCTAGCATCAGATCATCAGACCAAAAGGAGTCTGAAGTAAAAAAATAAAAACTAAAATATATATAAATAATTTTTATGTTCTCTACACTATTTATTTACATCTACAGATCCACAGGTAATACAGGCATGGCCTGCACCTCAGCAGTTGTCTATATCCCTTATCAGTTTATCTGTGATCTTTCTCTCTCCATATTTTATTTTTAGTCTTGGGTTTTTATATACTTCATTGACTGTTATCCAAATATTTTCCTATTACCTATATCCTATATCCTTCTCTCTAAATTGGAGAGAGATGGATTTGATGAGTGGACTGGACTGTTAGATGGATAAGAAAGTGGGTGGTTGCAGCCAGAGGTAGTGCTCAATGATTCAGAGTCCCAATGGATGTCAGCAACAAGTGGTGTCCCTCAGGGGTCTGCACTGGGACAAGTGTTATTTAATATCTCCATTAATTACACAGATGAAGAGATCAAGTGTACCCTCAGCAAATTTGCAGATGACACGAAGGTGAGTGGTGCAGTTGCCACATATGAAAGACAGGATGCCACCCAGAGGCACCTGGACAAGCTCAGAAAGTGGGCACATGGAATCTCATGAGGTTCAATGAGACCAAGTGCTAGGTGCTGCCACTGGGTTGGGGTGACCTTTGGTATCAACACAGGCTGTGGAGTGAACAGATCAAGAACAGCCCTGGACTTGGGGGTGCTGGTGGATAAGAGACTGGACATGATGTGGCAATGTGTGCTCAGACCAAAAAGCCAATTGTGTCCTGGGCTGCGCCAAAAAGCAAAGGGCAGCAGATTGAGAGAGGCCATTCTGCCCCTCTACTCTGCTCTCTCTGTAACAAGATTCCTGTTTCTATGACCAAATCATAACAGAAAATCAGATTCCTGGAGGATTTATGTATAAAAGTCAGTCAGATTGCAGGCAGAATAGGCAATCCAAATGAACTAGTCTGCTCATGGTTAATTGCTTAACATCAAGAAGCTTATCAGCAAAATAACGCAACTTCTCGTTGAGCTCTCTTTGTTTTCAGATATCTCATATAATCATGATTTTCTTAACTAATATTATATTTGTGTCTGATATTGTTAAGGAATGTGTTAAATCACCTATGTTATTTCACTAGGCATTTTGTACTTTGACACCTGAAAGGAAAAAAAAGGACATATCTGAAAAACTCAGTGTTGCATAATGACAGAAGGAGTCATATACCTTTCCTGAATTCAGAAATCCTCAGTTCTGTGAGGAAAAGGATATATATGTGTGTCTATGTTCATATATAAAAAAAAGGACATATCTGAAAAACTCAGTGTTGCATAATGACAGAAGGAGTCATATACCCTGAAAAACTCAGTGTTGCATAATGACAGAAGGAGTCATATACCATATGTGTGTCTATGTTCATATATGTTCCTATATATGTGTATATATCAGTTCTTTGAGGAAAGGAAAATCTGTATATGTATAGGAATATATTGTACCATACAGACACATATTTTCTGCAACATAGTGTTCTAGTATTCCCAAGTCCCCACAGAAGACTAAATTAGATATATCAAAATAAAGAAAATATTTGTGAACTGATGAAAGTATGTGGTCTGTGCAGTAATTGTAGATTCAGAAAAATATGAGCAGGATTCTAACAGCTCAGAAACTGCCATTCCACACAAATCCCTGAGTGGGCTACATCTTTCTTTGTACCTGCTTCTCAGGGTATCTTCCCAAATTACTCAGGAAATTACATGCATCTATTGCATTTAGTAACATGTATGTTCTATGTTTTATTGTATTGACTTTTTAAAAAACATTATTCACATTAAATTCATGGAACAAAGTATCTTCTGTAGAAACAAGGGTATATTTTTCATTCTGAATTCATACAGTATAAGACTTTCAGGTCTACAATACAGGAAAACTTCAGTCTCTCTTTAACTTTTGTTAGACTTTAAGGTTTATATTTTCCAATGAATGGAGTAAGTATGTTAATGTCACTCTCTTTCTACATAGTAACTCAAATATCAATAGATTTAGCATTTACACAGCAGTCATTCTGACCATACCTTGATTTACCCTAAGCTTTTTCTGCAAAATAATATTACCAGGAGTTAAATCAGAGAAAAAGGATCAAGAATACTGAAGGTTCAAATATAGCTGACCACAAGAGAATATTTTTCCTTAATACTGCTTAATTGATAATAAAAATTGCCAACAGTTAATTAAAAAACCCCAAACCTTAAATATATAGTATATATAGTAATTTCAGATATGATTGTCAATATTCTGCTATGCATAAAGTCCTTATAATCAGTTTTGTAAAATCTATTGCATTTTATGTAAACCCAGAAACAGACAATTATAGATATAGATCTCATTTCAGGAAACATACCTATGGTAAGCACATCTATCTCACTTTTCACCATATTTTTGGTATTAGACTTAACTTTCCAAATATTGCAGAGGTTTTCTTTTATTTTTGTAGTCCCTTTTAATGAGATTTGGCCAAAGGTTTCATCTGACTCAAATTGCCTTGTACAGCTGTTTAAAATCTTGTAAATAAGGAGAAATAACAAGGTATTTAACTTTATCTCACTGCTAAAAAGGAGACATTCTAATTTCTTTTATTTTTATCATACTGTTTTACAGAAAATATGGAGTTTCAATGGCTCTTGAGAATTGTGTTTTCTCATAGTAATTAATAAAATTATCCTTCTTTCTGGCAATTTTTTAGAGCATGGTTTGAGATCATCATATCAGCTTCATGCTTTAGCACAGACTCAAAAGACTGTGTTCTGTTTATACTGAGCCTCATGAATTACTTGAGGGCTGTCAAGTGAGTTCTTCTAAGAGCCTGATATCTTACCAACAAATAGAGTAAACAGAGGGAAATGGTCAGCAGTGATCTTGAGAACCATATGCACCTAGGGGCAGGTTTGTCCTCTACAATGGAGCACAAGAGGTGCTTACCACTCAGACTAGCATATAGTGAGGTTAGTAAGTCTTACTCAAGCTACTAAGGCCACATGGAAATCTGAGCTAGGAAGCACTGTACCTTTCATACTTACCAGATCAGGTCAGGCAAAGGTGTAATTGGGGCTGCTTGGGACCGAGTCCATGCAAAAGTGCTCCAAGAGATGACTGGACTGTTGCCAGTCACTGCTGGCTTCTTGCCTTAAAACTGTGTTTCCTGCTCAACATGAGATGGGCTAGGTGAGGTGGCTTTGTATTACAGTGTCCTTTAGTCAGGCTGAAAGTTGTAATGCAGTGAATTTAGTGAATATCCACCTTGCTCTGTCAGATGGAAGAGAAAAAAATAAGTCTTGCTAGCCAAAATTCATTCCAAACAGCTGAAATTTTGTTGCTTCCAAAATTGGTTTCTGTGTGACATATTTGATAGCTAAAGGCTCATAAACTTCAGAGAATAAGATGCATGTTCTATAAAAAATAAATCTCTATAATGAGACTATTCCATCAAGGCAAGGCACCCACCAAGTGACTTTAAAGCAGGGAAAGTCAACAGCTTTACACAATTTTTGTGAACAAGAACCATTACAACAAAATATTCATTTTATATTACATTCTATCACCATATGTCTACTTCCTAGGTGGTTTTAATAGAGCTTTTATCAAGGCTGACCTCTTTTATGCTTTTCCTCAATCTCCAAAAGACTGTTGGACCCTGCAAGCCTCTCTGTGAGGTTGTCTAATGGCCTCTCACACTGGATTGGGCAGCCTTATTCGAACATGAGAAAGCTTTGTGGCAAAAAACCTCTGATAATACAAAACACAACATCATGTTGGTTACTTACTTTGTTTAGTTTTTCTATTAATTACTTCGCAATTCTTTTGCCACGTACTAATTTCGCATGCAGCACTTAATAACTGAAACTTTGTTAATAGTGTTTATCTTAGCTATCTTATTGTCAGCCACCTGCAACCAATATATCTATTGTGTTCTCCAATTATGTTTGGCTAATTATCTACCACTTTTCTTCATTTTCTCTTCTCTGACTTGTAAATTGTATTGTTTTAAATGAAAGATTTCTATTATTTCAGACTGCTACTAGGAATAACAAGTAAGGAAAATTGGGAAAAAAAGTGAAGTCAACAGCTCAAAAACCTTATTAAAATGCATACAATCACATTGTTTCCATGAGAGTGATGAGGAAATATTCCTTTTCATTTGGACAATGTAAGTATCACTAGTGATTTTGGGGTTTCACAATTCTACTGCACCTTAAGAGCTTTTAAAAGTACAAGGCAAGAATCCATTTGTCTTCCTCATTGTGGCCAAAATTATATGCAACCACAACCCCTAGCATGTTGACACTTGCCTTCTGAAAGCAACTAGCTAAAGGTATCTTGTACCGTACCCATGCAGGACTAAATACTTTCTAAAAGCAAATTCTAAATTCCACTGTCAAACAGAGACCTTACTTACTGAAGAATGAACACATTTTCCTTGTGCTCCCATCTCTCTTTTCACAGTACATGAGTTCATACGCTGAACACAACCATCAACAGCAGCAATCTTCCTGGGGCCTCCAGGCCTCCACCAGTACACAACTCTTTCCAGCATCAAACTACTAAACCCTGCCCCAGGGAAAGACATCAGTGTTGTCTTAGTCTGCAGCACCCAAGCTGGGGCCCTGGTGGCCTCCATTCAGAGCCCATTCTACCTTGAGGCTTCCCCTGTTGTGTGTGGGGAGGGAGGATTATAAAATCTATATTGTATCTCTCGACATTTCTATTTGTTGTGTCACAGATTTTCATGCAAAAGAATGTCAAACCTTGTGTTTTATACCCAACAATCTTTATCAATTAATTTCTCACGCGGTTTAGAGAATTTTGCTATTTTAACTTAGAGTCCCATAAATACCCTTTTCCTTCTAAGTGCAATACATTTAATGGGAACTCAAAGAATGGAAAAAAATTGTAAAACGTAGTGTTCTGCAGTGTCTTCAGGATTTATGATATGCAGATGCAGGTCTAATTTTTCAACAACTTCGAATCTTCTAAAAAACTGAGTTGCCATTTTTACATAGGCTCTGCCTTCATTCAGCATAAAGCTCCTTGCATTTCTAGTGTTTACTGAAACACTATGGCTATCAGCAATGCAAATGAATGCATTTTCTTCATAAGCTTTCCTGAATTCTTATGTATTTTGCTACATCCAAAAGCCACATACTGTCATGTTGCTATGCAATGGAATATAGCCTTGAATCTGATACATACTCCTATAAAAGAGCAACTTATGTTGTTTCTAGTAAAGAAAATATTTTGTTTTATCTGAACTTGGCAATGTTTCTTTGCTCAGGGGATATTTCTGTATATATACTTCCATACTGCTTAACATGCAATGATGCTTGTGGAACACACATTCCTGTAGATTTACATGCTATTAATCAATATTAGAAAATAAGACAAAGGAATTAACATGCAACAAAATCATCTTGTCCTGCTCTGTTTTTGTAAAAAAATAATTTTACACTAACAATGTCCTTTTATGTCACTTTTAATGTTCCCTAAACTATTTTTCCTAATTAAAATTCATCTGAGAAAAGAAAACTCTTGGGAGTTTCATCAAACCACACAATTTCCATTAAGTGGTTTTATGGTACCTTAAATAAAACAAAATTATAAAATCTGAGACATTTTGACAACCACATGTAGCTTGCAATGTATTTGCCATTGTATTTTAATGAGTTCATTGTAATTGTTAGTGGCTTTTTTCCTCACTTCATAAAATACTAATCTAATGAATAATTTTGGGCTATTTTTCTGAAAAGCCATTTTTAATATTTGAAGATAAATAATGATTAATTTGTGATTTTCATCGTGGAAATTATTAGAAAGAATAATAATCTTTAGGGATGTATTAATGTATTGGCCATGGCTTAATGATAGTGTGATTCAGGAAGGTGGGGATATAGACACACAAAAAAATTTAGAAACTTTCTGCTGATAAAGCCTCAGGTGTGTGTCTCAGTATATTGCCATTTACCTCCGTGAAGTTTTTCTGATTTACACCTTTTGAAATTTAGCTTCACATACTTTTGTTCGTTCATATCACTTATTAATGAAGATGCACTTGCATACATTCATGTACACATTCACTCAAGGGAAACCTCATGGAGAATTTTATGATGCTGTGGTGTCATATTCAAAATGGAAGGAAAGATAAACAATCTCAGAGGCTACATAGAATAGATCCAATTTATCAGTTATTCTCTCTGTTTTTACACTGGGCTAGTAGATTTGCACTAAATAAGAATATAGCAAACAAATTATGTGAAATTTGTCATTTTGAAAAGAAAGTTTTGTGGCTGTGTTAGCTCTATTCCAACAATTTTTAATCCAAGGAAGAAAATTGCAGGTGATTGTAAACTACATTAATCAAATAATTTAAAACACTTTTTCATATGGACTAAATATAATTGGGAAAACTGTCAGAGAGGAATACAAATGTTAAGACATAACCATAAAAAAAACCTGCGAGTGGGTATCTACTTTCTCCCTAGGTGCCAGGTGTATAACATGCCAGAGACACCTAGTGACCCCTTTCATTCATCAAACCATTCCACTGAGTTTTGGCATTTGTTCTTCAGAACCTCCTCCTGGCACCAATGGAAGTGATGCCTTTAGCAAACG